>NC_056725.1:162729515-162849515 GCF_019279795.1 Protopterus annectens
TCATATCCTCTCATAATAAAACAATAACACCCAGAATCGCATATGAGTGAATATCTGAAAGTATTCTAATCAAAACTTCTCAAAAATCTGCGCACCACGTAATCCTGACACAACGTCATAATTTAAGCAAACCAAATGCATCGAAGTATGCTCACATCTAACAACTTCACAAAATATGTATAATAGACCAGGGAACAAGACAAGCTTGCCAAGGTAACCAAATGGTCGTGCTCCATAAACATATCAAATATCCCTAGTCTAGAATTCCTTACAAAAGTATGCAACTTTACTTACATTCAATAGAACTATCAACTAATAACAAAAACCAACTATCAATACAATAACTACAGATAATCTAATATGATGGCTTGGGAGATTAATATTGTTTGGTAAGCGCTAATTTGTAAGAATAAATTTTTATGAGTTATTTTCTGTCGCCAGTTTGACGTTGAGAATTTCAGGATAAGCATGCACATGCTAATGGTTTATGGTCAAACAGACCATATCTATATAGACTGGGATCACTACTCAAGCCCCAACACTCTAGCCCAAAGGTTCCTAGAGTTCATAAACTCAAATGCCATGGAACAGCTAGTCACCATTCCCACAAGAGGAGATAACATACTAGATCTCATCATCACGAACATGGGGTCACAATGTTCAACACCGGAAGTATACCCTTCACTGGTGAGATCAGACCATAAACTAATCTCACTGGAAGTCCACATCCCGCCCCCACCTGAGATAAAAAAGACCACAGTGAAGAACTTCTCAAAAGCCGACTTCACACTTCTGAAAGCTAGTGTGGTCTCTTTTAAGGCCCCCGAGACTGCGGAAACCATTACTCAAGCCGCTGAATCACTTACAAATGCCTTCTACCAGCACCTACAGGACTGCATGGATCAGGCAATCCCAAACAAAACAAAGACCCTTTGTACTAAAGGCAAGCGTCCAGTTTGGTGGACCCCAGCCATAAACAAGCTCTACAACAAAAGGAGGAAGCTACTACAAGATAGAGCAAAATCCTTAAAAGGGAAAACACCCTTGATCATTATAAGTAAAAAAATTAAGATCTCTCATAAAATCATCCAAGGCAAATTTTGAGAGAAAAGTCGCTAAGGACTCAAAGGACAATCATAAGGCCTTCTTTAGCTATGTTAGAAACCTGGGAGTAAACTCCCAGATATGCTCAGAATTAGTTCAAAATGATGTAAAAATTACTGAACCTACAGACATTGCCAACATACTGGCTGACAGGTTCAGTGCAAACTCCCCCCCCCCCAAAAGGTGAGATATCTATACCAGAGAAATATAGCCCCCCAAACATCTCTAACGCTCAGGTGAGAACTGCTCTCTCAAAGGCAAAAAACACAGCATCCATGGGACCAGATGGTGTCCCTGGATGTGTGCTCCACGAACTCAATGAGGAATTAAACCCGCAGTTAGGGCAGCTGTTTAATCTTAGCCTCACCTCAGGATACATGCCTAAGGAGTGGCTTACGGCAACTGTGGTCCCACTTCACAAAGGAGGTGTCTCCTCCGACCTGGGAAATTTCCGTCCCATCAGCTTGACAAGCTTGATCTGCAAAGCTATGGAGAGGATCATAATGGAACTCATAAATAAAGACATAGGAGACTTGCAGACTTTGGATCCGACCCAGTTTGGCTTTGTCAAGGGCAGATCATGCCTTCTAAACCTGGTGGACTTTTTCGAAACAGTCACCAAGGCCATTGATGAGGGAAAGGCAGTCCACACAGCCTACCTCGACCTGGCAAAGGCTTTCGACACAATATCCCACTCAGGTATCATTGAAAAACTCATCAGCTTAAATGTAAACCCATACATCACAAGATGGGTTGCAAATTGGCTAAGTGACAGAACCCACAGGGTCAGAGTTGCTGGCGCCATGTCAGACTCAAAGCCTGTCACAAGTGGTGTCCCACAGGGCTCAGTCCTGGGCCCTCTCCTGTTCGGCATCTACTTTTCAGAAGTACAAGCAAACACAGGAGGATTATGGCTGACAAAATTTGCAGATGACTGCAAACTGGGCGCCATAGTTGAGAACACATCTGACACAGATATCCTTCAAAAGGGTCTTATAGAAACGGAAAACTGGTGCCAGAACCATGGCCTAAAGTTAAACGCCAAAAAATGCATAGTCATACCCTTCGGGAAAAACAAGGTTACCCCTAGCTACCATATAGGCGGCAACCCACTAAGCACAGAAGAGGTTATCAGGGATCTGGGTACCCAGGTTGACAGTAACCTTTCATTTGATACTCATGTTGCCAAAGTAGTTAGGAAGACCTTCTACATTGCCCACCTGATCATGAAGGGATTCACATCTAGATCAAGGGGAGTCATCGTCCCCCTGTACTCATCACTCATCAGGCCAATGATTGAGTACAATGCCCCATTCGGAATGTATCTGACACGACACCTGCAGCAACTGGAAAGGCCCCAAAAGTTCCTCACCAAAAGGATAAAGGGTCTCAAAAATATGTCCTATGCTGCCCGACTGAAGGAACTTCAGCTCTACTCAGTCGCTTACCGTCTGCTAAGAGGTGACCTGTGCCTAACATACAAGGCCATGTCCAACCCAGAATTGATGAACATGCTTCACCTCAAAAAATCTAGATCCCTCAGAACTACAAGGGCGGGAGACTTAAACCTTGACACGGTTATTAGTAGGACGTGCTGGATGGACAGACTCATCACCCAGAGACTCCCTATGCTGTGGAACAAAATCCAGGTACATGTGAGGCAGAGCACCTCGCTGGCTTTGTTCAAGAGAAATCTTGACCAATGGATGGGAGATCGCAGATATACCCCAGGGATTATCTCAGTGTCACTGCTTGTCAGAGGCACAGCAAAATAATGGGCATAGTATCCTCCAAACTAAAGGGGTGGCGAAAGCCACAAAACTCTGGCTAGGCTTATAAATGCCCTTGGGCAGATAGCCTAGTATGAACCTATGAACCTATGAACATATATATATATATATATATATATGTATATATATATATACATATGTATGTGTGTACATATATACATACATATATATATATATATATATATATATTTGTGTATATATAGATATATATTATAGATATATATATATATATATATATATATATATATATATATATATATATTATAGATATATATATATAAATATGTGTATGCCATGCACACCAGTCAACTAGCCTGTATTGTTCATAATGTTGCATACAGATGTGGCAGTATCCTCCAGAAGATGTTACAGTGCCAGTACAGTGTGCGTGATTACTCTCGTAGAGTGTGGAAGTATCATAATAGTTGTATAAGTATGTTTGTGCAGAATCATCTCTTATCACTCTAAATCACATATGTTATGTCAGAGGCATGGGATTTGGGGGTATTATTCTGGTAATGTCCGTGATTGTAGTTGGTTCTTTTAATGTTGTCCATGAGCCTTTACATGAGTCCTACTTGCTAGAGACCTCTACTGAGATTACACTCAAATTCAGGCAAATCAGTTTGCAGAGCTTCACAATACGCACCCTACCCAATTTGTATGTCAGATCTGTGATAGATGTCCTCTGAATTATTCATGTAAGGATGCTTATCTCACTCAGATATCTTCATCTTTGTTATGTCACCTTTTGTGACAGTCACATAATACACATTTTCAATTTTCAGTCCTAACTGTACCATATTGACATGTGATTGGTGTTGCAGTTGCAACCACCTTCCATTGACATGCCCTCATCTGCTGAAAATTAGGTTGTTTCACCTGTCTTCTTTCTCTGTGTTCATGCCTACAATACATCTTTGTGTCCCTATTCAAGACACACACCTTCCAAGTCTTTGTTTTACATGGCAGTTCATGTACAGTTACAGATCATTTAGACAGCTTCAGTACAGAATGGCAGGAATGGGATATCACAGTACTCTGCACTGTAGAAACACTGTCCTGTACTGTGTTTGGGCCATATAGTTAACAGTCATACTTCTCAACTGCCCAGGTTTTCACCTAATATGCAGATGTGTTCCTTACCAAATTTGTGGCTTTCTGCCATATCACTAGGTCTTAGGTGTGAGGTGACTCAATATTACATGCATTTCACTTTTATACTTCAAATCCGTCAGAACATTTATCTTCATATAAACCCCTGGTTATTCTAGCACATTTCTATAGGGCAAATATATCACATATGTCCTTATTTCTGGGCCATTGTCCCCTGATTATGTTGGCCTTTGTCCAGATGTCTTGCACTAAGAGACTGAGAGCTGTCTTTGAAGCCCTGGTGATCACTATGGCATTCAGCGCAAAACCGCATACCGTCAGTGCTCTGATTTCAACATGAATGCTATCCATGTTTGCTTACATTGTTTCCTAGCTGGCAACACTGTTGCCAGCTACAAAATCTCACGTAAACACAGTACATGGCATGAATATGCATTGCACGCAGTGTCTTGGCCCTCACCACCATGCACACATGTAAACTCCATTTAGGCTTTGTGCGAAGTCTACACGGAGTTTATTGAATCTTGGGGTATGTCTTCATCAATCCTTGTCCCTTCAGGTATGCTAGTCAAGTGGCTAGAATCTCAGGGAAAGAAACTGGCACAGTTTAGTACAGTAGCCCTTGAGGTGTTCAACTACCAGTCATTACGTGGAAGTTTGTGTTGAGGTGTATGTATAGTTTAGATAAGTTCACTGCATCATTACTTGCTGAACAAAAAGTCTGTGTTTAAGATATTGTATCCAATGTTTCCAAAGTATTTAAATATGCTTTAAAGAGTTCTTTATAAGGGGCAGATACTGTTTTTAGAAATTCAGGGATGTTTGTGTTGATAAAAAAATATGCTTGTTTGCACAGTCAGAACTTTTCTGATGAGTTAAAAAATTAGTTTATGAATGCTGCATGTGATTTTGATTGTGTGTTTGGTATAGCAGCTAATCAGATTCTTAAACAGTGGGATGTCAGCAAATTGATGTGAGGAGTGTCTAAAATGTTCCCTATTTCAAAATTTCCCTACAGTGAGCAGGATAATTTTTGGTAACCTGACCAACAGAAATCCAAGATGAACAAAAGCCAAGGCTGCAAAAGGAAGTGGCAAGATAAAAATGCTGTCAAACCGAACAAGACGGGTTCTTTTCCCTAAAAGGATAACCCCTCTTTCAACCTGTGACTATGCCATGGGTGCGGCACCCATCTTTCCCAAGTCCCCCTTTGGGCGGCCCATCTGGAAAGTTAGCTCTCACAGGGCAGCCTGGTCGTCAGTAGTTTCTGATAAATGGGTGCTCAGCATTATTGCAGATGTAGAAATAGAGTAGAAGGAATATTCGTTTTAGTTCAAGGGAGACGCCTTCTCACTTGTTGCATCTGACTTTGTTATTCTGTCTAATACTTTGGCAGATGCTGGACTCTGAGGTCATATAACTGGTCCTCTTTTGGAAAGGCTGAAAGGTTTCTAATCCAGAATCTTCCAGTTTCCCAAAAGAGAGCTGTCATGGAGACTGATTTTGGACCTGTTCTTTCTGAATACCTTTATCAAGGTCCCCAAGTTCAAGATGCTCACCTTGCAAACACTGCTTCCTCTTTTGCCAGATGGCTGTATCATGGTGACCCTGGACTTAAAGGATGCATATCACCATATCCCCATTGCTCATTGCTTCAGCAGATATCTCATATGTGTTGTATTTAGTTTGCACTGTCAGTTTTTTGCATTGCCCATTGGACTACCCATTGCACCTTAAGTGTTACCAAGTGCTTGCTCCAGTAATGGCTCACTGCTGGACTCTTGGCATTCACATCTTTCCTTACTTGGATGACTTGCTGATCTGTTCAGTGTGTGTATTCAGGTGTTTGGAATCAATAGAGAAGGTCTCAACCTTACTGTCTCAACTAGGGTTCAGACTGAACCTTCAGAAGTTATGCCTTACACCCATGCAAGGACTCCTCTCCTTGTGGTTCTCATCCTAATTTACTCCAACAAAAGAATGGCAATTGTTACCGAAGACAAGGTCCTGTCTTACCAGATGGTGTTTCAGGAATTCTCTAGGAGGGACTTTGCCTCAGCAAGACAATTCCTAAAAATTCTAGGACTTATGGCACCTGTGATTCTGAAGATACCACTGGCCCATCTCCACATGTAGAGTATTCAGTGGTATGTCTGGAGTTGTTGGACCCAGCACCTACATTCCCCGTAGTCTCAGATAACAGTTTTGTCCTTCATCTAAAGAGAGAGTTACAGTGGTGGCGAACATAGTTAAGAGTCAATCCAGATCTTCCTTTTCTTCCCTACTATTCCAGCACAATCTGTCCTAACAGATTTGTTTGTTTTCATTTGAGGAGGTGTGCCAGTAAGAGTGCAAGTGCAGGCCCACTTGGGCCCAAGGATGCATGGTAGCACATCACTATCAAGGAAATGTTTGCATTAATGCAAACCTTGAAAATCCTTCACTACGTGTGGACTCCGGGTCACTTTTCTGGTGGTTATGGACAACACAAAAATGATGTGGCACTTCAACAAACAAGGCGATAGTATCTGTGTCATGTGGCATTGATGACCTGGAAGCTGGCTTTGTAGTATTCTCTGACTCTTCTGGCATCATACATTTCGTCAGAGCAAAATGTTTTGGCAGACAGACTTAGCAGATCTTGGACACATCCATACTTGTGGCAGCTGAAGGCAGTGGTGTTCCAGGATCTAGTCCAGATATGGCGAATGCCTCAAATAGATCTGATGACCTCCTTTCAAAACAGAAAGCTGGTGAATTTCTCTTTCAGGCATCATTTAGCCATGCTTGGAAGACAGGTGCATTCTTGTTCTCTTGGAAAGAATGTTTCTGTATATGGTTTCATTGTTTCCACTAATTTCACAGGGTACTTCTGATGGTTCAGAAAGAAATGCCAAAGATCTTTATGGTGACCCCCTATTGGCCCAGGCAGTCTTGGTTCTCCCTTCTAGTGGTATTGGCCAAGAACAGTTACCACAAACTTCCTCACACTCTGGATTTGCTCACACAGTCTCAGGGGTGGCTGGTGCATTCCAATTTTGAGCAACAATTTTGAGCAACTACAGCTAACTGTCTGGTTGACTCAATCCTGACTCTGTTTCATGAGGATGTGCAGCAGGGGTTAGGGGGGACCAGAAACCTGCAACTAGAAAAATCTTATGTTTACTAATGGATGAGTTTTTCTAAGTGGTATCTAAATAGGAACAGAGGGTCCCTTGATGTTAATATCCCTCTGGTCTTGAAATATTTGTGTGAATTACTTCTGAATGGCTTATCCTATGCATCCATTAAAGTGTATGTTGTGGCTATCTCTGCTTGTCTGCCAAGGGATCCCTCTCTTTTCTTCTCTTTTTATAAAACAGTTCATGAAAGGAGTATTGCATATGAGACCCCCTCACAAGCAGATTCCTCCTTAATGGGATCTCAACATCTCTAGTACATTCTGGAAAAATTGACTTTACTACCTTTTGAACTTGCTGCTCAGGCTGAACTGAAGGTCTTAATATGGAAAAGTGTTTTTTTTTGTCAACAAAATGCAGGTTTAATTCATCTTGTTACCAAAATACACGTCAGGATTACAATTGATTAACAAAAACTGATTCAAAACTGAAAAAAAAAACAATATCCCTCTCAAACATAGTTCATGTACAAGTAAGATCACCAAGTACTGGCAAATAACAGAGTTGTAGGATAATGAGAACTTAAAGCAACATTAACCCCTATTATTTAAAAGAAGTAACAAATTAGCAGTGACTTTAGGAGATCATATATCTGAACCTGCACCAGCCAGACAGTCAGTAACTGGACATAATTTTTCTGTTTTCAGTAAAGCAAGTTAACCAAAGAGCCCATTTCTGTCTTGTATTTTTCTGCAACTTAGGATTGGGTATTGCCAATTCCAGTGATGAGAGAAAACTCTGTTCCAAAGATAAGTCTTGGAATTAAAAGGGAGATGCATTCTTCCAACGTTTCGATATACACTATTTTTTTTTTTTTGCTACTATCAGCAGAAGATTTAGGATTCTTGATTGATAGTATCCATCGGAAATTGCAAGATGTCATATAGGAAATACAATTCTTTAGTTAAAACAACTTAACTTAGGCCATCAAATAAATAATCATTTGTAGTAAACCCTTAAAGCTTTCAAGCATTGAACAGTCCCAGAAAATATCCAACCAGTCATTTATTTTACCAACCCTGCATCTCCGACATATGGAGAAAGTCCCCAGATAAAATCTATATAGCTTAGCCAGTATATAAAAATACTTGAACTGACAATGCCAACCAAAAAATTGAAACTTTCTGAACCAGGATGCATATCTGGGGATGAGAAGAATCGTTCCCCATTGTTTTCGTAATAAGTGTATTTGTAGTTGTTTCCATCCATATCTATAGTTATCAATTCTAACTACTCAATGGGAATAAGACTCTTGTATACATCCTATGGGAAAATTACTTCCTCTTAAGTCTAGCAGATAGGCAACCTAGCTGGGCCTATCATTAACTGGATCAGTCAGAAGTTTAGAGGTAATCTATTTAGGAGCCAATCGTACAACCTTGTATAACTATCTGTTAAACTGTACTTAGTTTTGAAAGTCTACCACTGAAGTAGCTGATCACTGTCGATCAGCTGCTCCCAAAAATGTAGCTCCTTACAGTGCCTTAATTGATTAATGAAAGATTAGGACCAAGGAACCCAAGTATAGGGTGTATGGAAAAAGTTGGAAAGTGTCTTGTTAATTTCCAAGGCAGCCGAGGCACCTATATGCATAGGTTCATAGGTGTGTACTAGGCTAATGGCCCTGGGGCCTTTACAAGCCTAGCCATAGGATTACCCTGGCATAGTGCCACCTGACCTTAGTTCCCAGTGCCTCTGTCAAGTAGAGACACTGGAGTTATCCCTGGGGTGAATTTTCTGTTTCCCATCCACTCATCAAGATTTCTCTTGAAGAGGGTCAGCGAGGTGCTCTGATTGACATGTATGGGAAGTCTGTTCCATAGCATGGGCAGTCTCTGGGTTATGAACCTGTCCCTCCAGCATGTTCTGTTAATTGTGGTAATGAGGTTGAGGTCTCTGGAGCGTGTGGTGCAGAGGGACTGGGATTTCTTTAGATGTAGCATTTCTAACAGAGCTGGGTCAGACATGGCTTTGTAAGTCAAGCACATGTGTTTTATAACCTGAATAAATGCAGGAGGGAGACCCTAGTATTCTAGGGATTCCCATAGATAGTCCCAAATAACCCTATCAAATGCTTTCTCAGCATCAAAACTAACTAGTAGTAACTGATGCTGGAAAGACAATGCATCCTCAGTTATTAAAGCTGCTTTAATCCGACTATCAAACATTGTCCTACCATGTATAAAACCTGTTTGGTCCAAGTGAATTAACTTAGGGAGGAGACCAGCCAGCCTGCATGCTAGGATAGATAATAAATAGCTTATAATCCTGGTTTAAAATTGATATCGGAGAGTATGAAGATGGATGAGAAGGGTCCTTGCCTGGCTTAAGGATTACAGTTATAATAGCCTCCCTTCACAATTGTTGGGGGAGAGATCCCTGTAATAACTCATTGCATAATTTAGAAACAAAACTTTTCCAAAATCTGATACATCTCCAAAGGAAGACCATCAGTGCCAGAAACCTTCCTTAGTGACTGCATAACTAATGTATCTAAGACGTCCTGGGGGAAATCGGCATCCTCCAGAGAGAGCTGTTTAAATTAGTATTTTAGAAGGGAGGGAAAAGTCCCTCCAGTAATATAGCTGAGTAAAATAGTCAGTGAATATCTTAATTATTCCATCTGGATCAACAGACACTTTACCCATCTCCTGTTGTGTAATTTTTCTAACCCATCTTTCATCTTCCTGTTTTCTCAAGCAAAAGTGCTAGAAATTTAGAGTTTAACTTCACTTGAATGAGCAAGTAAATATTTAAATAACTGGTATTTTAACTTTGTCCAGGCTACAGTTGTGTTTGCAGTTGTGCTCGGTAGGTTAACAACTATTTGTTGATAAACAAGTTTAATTTGTTTCTGTAGCACTCTGACTCCTGCACAATTGCAGGTCAGTCATCAGCCCCCATTTTGAAATATGCATAAAGATTTGCATATATAACAATAGTGGTGTGGTCTGTAATCTGGGATGGAGAGATGTATGGAGAGTGGATCATGTGCATGGATTCTTGTGTGATTAAAATTTTATCTAATCTAGGAAACACCTTTGAACTGTATGAGGAATGGAAATAAATATCTGGAGGTAAATGTAGAGATATGTGGGCATCCACCATGCCAAAGCTAGCAAAGAAGCTTTTAAAACATTTTAATTTAATTGATATTTCTTCCTCAGTCCAAGATCTCAGAGTGTGAAATTGTAATATTACAGTCACCTGCTCAAATGGTAACACCCTGCAAATTGGAAACCCAGTCCCAGAGCAGATAAGAAACCTCTTTTATCAGCGGAGAGGGAGGAAGATAGACATTAACTAGGTAAAATCTACACCGTATAACTGGCCCTTGTTTATCTGTTAACATTTCAAGTAAAGTGGAAGGCAGATCATTTCTAATTAAGGTTATTACCCTCTACTTATGTCCATGGTTAATGAGGAAGCATACCCATGGGAATACTTTCCTTTTAACTACTCTTGGTGCTCTGTCAGGTGTGTTTACTGCAAACAAATGAAGTGGGTACTTAATGTAGAAATGTACATAAAAATCTTCCTGCACTTATTTAAATCCACCAAACCATTAACATTCCAGGACAGTACTTTTAAGCCATTCATACAGTGCCTAATAGTAATCAATAATTTCCTACTGTAACTACTATCAAGCAGCAAGGAGTTCATTTACATATATTTAACTAACAGAGCACACTAACAGGTGAACCTATATGCAAATAAATCATGAGCCATGAGTATATTATTACCACTGTAATTTCCCAAGAAGTTGTTAGCAATAACTTCCCCAGTGTAGACCTATGTACAAGAATCCATGGTAAAGCAATCATAACAACAGAGTGTGATCTAGTCATTCTAAGAAGTGAAGCATAATCTCTCTTCTTATCAACTATGAAAAATAATGACATCTATAATGATAAACAGTCAGAGCTGAACCCCACCACCCCTAACAACACTGGTACATTCTCATTAGTAAATTCTTATTCCACAACATAAAATGACAACATACCGCCTTGACTGAACTTTTTAAATAAACTTCATATAATCACTCAAGAAGTATGCCACTTCAAAATTCATCTCTAGTGATACATGATATTAAGTGAGTCTCAAGTAGCAATATTAGCAAGTGAGCAGGCTGCTTCATATGCGGCTGTTTGATGAACAATGAGATGTCTCTTGAATAGGGAAAGGATCCAGAGGTCACTTGGAAGGGGAATTCATACCTACGCTTTCCCCATAAGCTTTGCAAGGCACATGGTCTCCAAGGCAATAAATGAAGACTGCTGTAGGTTTTTGAGAGCTTCTTCAGCCGAAGCAAAAGTGGCAGAAACACCCGGTAAAGCTACTTTTAAAAAGGTGCTGAGTATAATAACTTGTATTTCCAACCATTCTGTCAAGCAGTTTTCATTGCCAGCCTAAACTCAGCCCTACATTTTCTGGTTTCTGCAGAATAGTCTTGCTAAGTGTAAACTTGTATCCCTATCAGTGGTAAAAGATTTACTGGGAAGTCATAACTGATGTGGCACTCTTTCTTTCGTATCATCATTGAGAAAGCATACTAGGATTGGGGGAGGAAAGTGTGCTGTAACTGTGCTGGAAAGCGAGTCCCTCTGTGCTATCTTGATCACAGTCTTACTCTCCAGAATCCCAGTCCATTCTGAAAGCTTCTCAGACAGAAAAGATATGCAGCCATTAGAAACAATGGTTTCAGGAATCCCGAGCAATCTTAGGATGTTCTTATGCCCTCTGTTTTCTAAATCAATTACTTTATTCTGCAGAAAATCAATTCTACTTTCTGAAATTTGCAAAAGCCTTTAAAGTCCCTGATTTCAGCTTCCTGATTTAATAGTTGGTCTGAATGCTCAGTCACTGTTGTTTCTGTGTCTTTAATTTTCAAATCTGAGTGAGTAATATAGTCAAGCAAAGTAGTATTTATTTTTTGCATGTCTGCCATCAGGGTGTCTATCTTCTTATACATAGATTCCATTTCCATAGGACAGGTATAAAGCTGAAGTACTGCTGTTTGCCCTCTTGCACCAACAGGTTGCTCAACACATAGAGAAATAGCGTCTGGGTTAGTTAGCCTTTTCTCCTTAACTGCATTGTGTGACATAAACCCAGAGAAAAATACTGACCATTAGTTAGATTTAAAACATTACTATTTAAGTGAAAGGGATTTCTGTTAATGCAAAATTTTGCTGTATGCTGTTGGGAATGCAGCAGAGCGCTCTAATTATGCTGCTGTCATGCCACTGACGTTACCAGAACTCCAACGTGGAAAGCTGTTTTGCTTATTGCTGTGACATCTGCAAGGCAAGTCTCTCAGCTGCAAGCTCTCATGGTGGGATAACTTTACCTGATTTTTCCATATGGATAGTGTTGTGTTATGCAGCAAACCCTCTTTCTTGCCAAAAGTGGTCTAAGACTTCACCTTCAGTCAGTTTATCTGTTAACCTGCCTGTGTTCTTCCTAGAACCTAAGAATAAGGGAGAAAGGATACTTCGGTACTTGAGCTGTGTGTCATCAGCTCAAGTACTACCTTGATAGAATGAAACCTCTCAGGAAGGTTAAAGGGCTTTTAATTTCCTTCACAGAGGCAAAGAAGGGTCAACCTATCTCTAAGTAAACCATTGCATATTGGTTGTCCTCAGATATTGTTTATTTTTCACACACCATGGCAAGGTGAATCCAGGCAAAGTAAAGGTGCATTCCACCTTTTCCTCTTCACTGGCATATTGGAAAATACTAGACTCTAGATGTATTTTAGAGGCAGCATTTTGGTCCAATGTGTGACTGCCGTGTCCTGACCCAGCAATCAAGGAGCCTCAATCCTCACCACTAACACCAGAGAGGGCATCTCATATGAGAAGAAGGGATAACAAATACACACAGTAAAGTGCAATTTCCCTTAAGAGCACACAGAGATCACAGTCAGTCTGGGGCTGGTCGCTCCCTTGCTCCCCTGGTCCCCAATAAGACTCCTCACTGGCACAGCTATAGGGTCCATATCTCAGCCTAGTTGGCAAGCTAACCTCCAGAACCCTGTCTGTCCAACCATTACTTTTTGTCCCTGCCCAAGTAGCTGACACACACACACTTTGAAATAAGTATTTGTACAACTTCACAGACACTCCTGGGAAAGGCTGACACAAATTCTCCAGCTATGCCCCTTTACCCAGACTATATGGTAGTAATTACTGCCACCACCAGCTAATAATTATCAGCTACCCAAAGGCCCTTAAAAGGGTGTCCAATTTAGTGTGCAATATTATTATCCAATTGGTAGTATAGCCCAGGGCTAAAGCTATACTAGTGGCTTAGATAGTAAACTCTATAAATATGCAATGTATTCTAAAGGTTAACTTAGCTCTACTTAAACCAGCCACAGGTAAAAGGTTTTAAAATATTTAGTAATAAATAATTAAAACACAAGACAATACTACTACACCACAGTGCTATTCAGGAGTTCAAAGATCACACAGAAACTTAAAATAATTCAGTAGTACAGTTCTGACATAACAGAAAAACACTTAGTTTAACTTTCTTCTTGTTTCCTAGCTATTGCTACTAGAAACCATACTTCTGAAATAACTTACTTAAGATACAGGCAGAGTGCTGATGAGATGGATATCAAGACAAACATGCTTAATAATTTCTGGTTCTCACTGTTTAAATTGAAACTGCAGTTCTGCTAAAACATTACATCATTTGTTTACACATTCCTGGTTCCCAGGCCACACTGAAACTGCATTTACATTATTTTACACTTAGAGCAATAAAGGACATTCCATATGTAAATTCTGGTCATTAACTTTAGCCTTAAAACAATAGGCAGGATGCTTACTCCAGACTCATCAACTCCAAATTCTAACTTCAAAGGACATACAAAACATAATTTTAATTTCAAAGAACATTTGAAATGCTTGGCTTAGTATTCCTTACAGCAGATAGCAATGGTGCTATAATCTTGAAGTTCACATTTTACAGTGTTTTCTTTCATTTAAGAAACATGCCTGTATTTTATATTTATATTTACAAATGCCAGAATTATGTATCAAATTCTATTTGACTAGGCTGGTAGCCTTCACCCTTCTCTACCAGTCTTCACACTCTGGCCATAATTTGGTGAAGCACTGCAATCTAGAAGTATTTTCTAAATTGAGAGCAGGCTTCTAGAGGACCATTCTCCAGGTGCTGCTCGACCCTTGTCCTGCTGGCTCCTAGGTTAAGTTTAGGGAATCTACCCATATGAAAGTAAGGCAGTGTGTTTGTTGAACATAGAACAAATATGCAAGTCCTACTTGTAACAATAGAAGTTTGTAGAACCACCCTGTTTTACTGTCTGTACCCCCCCCCACAATCCCCTTTTGGATGTATGTAGTTTGGTGTTGGAGGTGCTGTTGAGTTATTTTTAGCAGCCTTTTCTGGTGTGTGTGTGTGTGTGTGTGTGTGTGTGTGTGTGTGTGTGTGTGTGTGTGTGTGTGTGTGTGTGTGTGTGTGTGTGTGTATATATACAGTATGTGTATGGTTTCTGGTTTGGAATAGCAAGTGTTCGCAAGCTTATGTTTTCATCTTCTCCTCCGTCTTTACACTAGAAAACTGAATGGGTCCTGTGGGTATGAAAGTCAGTCCCTGTACTCCCAGGTGATTGGTCCATCGCATCCACAGACAGGCAGAGGGAGGAGCTCTGAACATTGTTAGACTGCCAGAGATAGGATAGCAGGGCACTACTGTTACAGATAAGTAGGACTTGTGCAACTGCACTTTCTTCTGCATTCACAGGAATTTGTTAGTCTGCATTTGAAGTAATCTTCACAGTTCTATATAGCCTAAATATTGAGAGAAGGCACTACAGAAGATAATGAATGGGATTAACCACAGTGAAGATGGAAATGGCAGGATTACCTTGTGAAAGAAGTATTAAGAAACTTGGGCTTTTCTCACCAAATGGCAAAAATGACAGAGGTACATGGTCTGGAACATAACTTCATAAAATGGAACTACAAGAAAATAGAACTTGGAGTTTAATTTAGACTATTGAACCTTCTTGTAAGGTAGTGCCTGGTTAAAAACAGGGATACTTCTTTCCTGAACAGAATCAAGATTCAGAATCTGGACAGGAGAATGAAGGGACAGGGTTTTCTCATCAAATTTCTGATTCAGACTCCGCAAAGTGCACTGTTTCTGATTCTCTCTGTGGGAGTTTCTCTTTCTCTGAGATTATTTCTAGAATGTACTAGTGTGTTCAGTGAAAGAACACTGATATTTCTTGGTCCTTCTGAAAATACTGTGAGCTGTTAAAGGAATTTCCAGAACCTGCACCCACTCCTTCTGTTTTGGCTGCCTTGGAGGGTGTGTGTGTGTGTGTGTGTGTGTGTGTGTGTGTGTGTGTGTGTGTGTGTGTGTGTGTGTGTGTGTGTGTGTGTTATTGCCTGTAATTTCCATGACAACCAGCTGCTCTTAAAAGGATAGATAGGATGCATAGAGTCCCTCAGTTTTTTAAGTTTTTATACACTGTTCCTAAACCTGATTCAGCAGCTACAGTATAGCTTTAGATAATCCTTCTTCTGCTAAGCACTTAGCTAATTCCAATCCTACCTTTGCTGATGGTACATATGGGAAAAAAGTGTATGCTTCTGCAATTTTGATTTTCAGAATGTTGAATTGTCAGGCTCACATGTTGAGGTGATGAAAAAGCTTGATAAAAGATGTAAGCTATTAATACATGGAATATGTATGTTTTTTCAGCCCTCCTTTTCCAAATTTTCCAATGGATTTTTTAACACATCATCCAATTTTAGTAAGAAACAAAATAAACAGTCTCATGAAAATGCAGGTAAACATTCCAAGAATTCTGGAAAGTACCAAAACCAAAGACTGTCCAATAAGTCAGAATGACTATTTAAGGGACCGTTCTCCCCCTTCCTCAGTGGCATCCCCTTTCGTCTACCAGAAAGTCTGAATCTCCACTTTTTGTTTTGATTTCGGACAAATGGGATCTGAAGATCATTCTTCACGGTTACAGATAGCAATAGGAGGAGATTCCTCCTTTCCAAGAGAGGTAATCCCTCATCCTCTAGAACAGACTAGACTCTTTTAATTCCACTTGTTCTTTATCACATGCTGTCCCAGGGAGTAATAGAGCCAATTCCGCCTTCTCAGGTGGGAAAATATTTATTCAAGGTCATTTCTAGTTCCAAAGAAGGAAAGAAAATGCTTGCAGACCAGTTCTGGGTCTTTCTTTCCTAAACCTGTTTGTGATAGTGCCCAAATTCAATATGATATCACTTTACAACCTGTTACGACTTCTTTTCATTCAAGTTTCCTGGTAACTCTAGATTTAAATGATGCGTATCATCACATCCCAATTCATCCAGATTTCAGGCATTTCTTAAGGTTTTGTGTTTTTGGATCACATTATCAGTTCTCTGCCTTACCAGTTGGGTTATCCACTGCACTGAGAGTGTTCACAAATTGACTAGCTCCAGTTATAGCTCATTGCAAGTTATAGGGTCTCCACAGTTTTCCATATTTATACAACTTTCTTATCTTTGCAGAGTCTTTTTTCAAAGTGTCAAGAATCTCACTTTTGGATAAGAGATCTCTTACACAAAGTGGGATTCCAAGAGAGCATTCAAAGTTGTTCTTGACTCCTTCTCACAAGATTGTGTTTCTAGGATTTCAGCTGAACACTACAGTTCAAAGAGCTTTTCTTCCAAAGGAAAAATATATCTACATCTAGAGCTATTTCTAGGGTTGTCCAATCAAACTGCAGTCATTGCAAGGGAATACCTCAAGATTTTGGTTCTCATGGCTGCTATGATTCTCTTGATTCCCCTGGCAAGATGCCACATGAGAAAGAAAAAGTGGTAGATGAAGTCACTTTGGTTCGAGAACCAACACCCTTCTTTTCAAATCCCAGTGCCTGGGGTTGTCATAAGAGAAATCATTTGGTGGAGACAATGGTTATTCCTAAATTCAGGTTTCCCTTTCTTCCTCCTTCCCTGTTCCAAAGTAGTTGGTCATCACAGACGCATTAGACTTTTCTTAGAGAGCAGTTTCAGGAGGCATAAAAGTGAAAGGTGTTTGGGACACCAAGGATAGATGCAAGCACATACATATACAACAGATGCTTGTCCAGATTAAGGCACTCAACTCTCTGAATCATCTTGGGTCCCCAGGACCTCTTCAAGTTGTGAGACAATACCACAGTAATGCGGTACAGCAACAAAGCAAGGGGGAACTAGGTTGTATCCCTTTTGCAGGCTAGCCATGTTAGCTTGGGATATAGCTTCACAGCACAGTCTCACTCTACAGGTATCCTACATTCTGTCAGAGAAAAACTGTGGGGCAGACACACTGAGGAGGACAAGGGCAGACCCTCATGAATGCAAACTAGATCAGGAGGTCTTCCAAGATTTGATCCATCTGTGGGGAGTTCCTCAAGTAGACCTCCTCTTTGAACAATCAGCTTGCAAGTTTTTCCTTCAGGATTCAATGTAAGGCAGCCTGGAAGACAGATGCATTTTCTTTTTCTTGGACAGTAATATTCCTGTATGCTTTTCCACCCTTTTTCACTAATATCCTGGGTACTTTTGAAGATTTAGAAGGAATCCCCAAGATCATTGTGGTGATTCCCTTCTGGCCTAGGAAACAAAAGTTACCCTTTCTTTTGGAAATGGCCAGGAACAATTACCACAAGACTCCTTACAAACTGGATCTACTAACAAAAGAACAAGGATGCAACAATCAACTTCACTTGACTGCCTGGATGGTAGGGTCTTAATTCCTTTTAGGTATCTGTTTGCTGAAGACTTGCAGCAGATACTAATGGAAGCAATAAAGCTGCTACTAGAATGTCATATATTAGCAAATGGAAAAGGTTTTATAATTTGTGCCAACAACATAACCTGCACCATTCAGGGCTAATTGTTCTTTCATGTTACAATATGTGTGAGTTACTGTCCAAAGGACTTTTTCACTCCTCTGTCAAGGTTTATTTCTTGGTCATTTCAACATGTCTGCCCATGGATCTTCCTCTTTCAATACAGTCTCATGTCAAAATATTTTTGATAAGGATTTTGCATAAGAGACTTCCAAGAAAGCTGGTGCAACTTCCTTGGGATCTTAATTGTGCGTTAGAGAAGCTATGACTTCTACATTTGAGCAGCTAATGTAGCTGACTTGAGATGCTTAACATGGAAAACAGTTTTAGTGGTTGCTCTGACCTCTACATGAAGAGTATCTGAGTTGCAGGCTCTTATAGTGAGTCAGCCCTACCTCATTTTCCACAAGGATATGGTTTCTGTGAGAACTAATCCTTCATTTATGCCTAAAGCAGTATTTGACTTTACTTTAAGCCAAACTACCCATCTCCCCATTTTCTTAACCTAAATATGAAGGAGAAAGGATGCTTAATACTTGGGATTTTCACAGACAACTGGGGTGCTACCTTGACAGAACTGAATCTTTCAGCTCTTTGGATCAATTGTTCATTTGTTAAGAAGGTAAGAAGAATGCACAACCTGTGTCAAAACAGAGCATTTCAAAATGTTTGTCTAATGTTATTATCTCCTGTTATACTCACCACAACAAAACGTTTCCAAGAAGGGTCAGGGCTCAATCTATCAGGGCGTTGGCTTCATCCATGGCTTTTTGGAAAGGGTTGTATTCTAGAAATATTCTAGAAGCAGCAGCTTGGTCCTCTGTGCATACTTTTACAAAGCACTATAAGCTTGATCCCTGTCAAACTTTGCTGGGGCCATTCTCTAGAGACGCCTGGACTCATCTCCTTCCACCTCCCAAATGTAGTTAGTTAAGGTAATCTACCCATATATCTAAGGCTACTGCAGCATTGATCAAAATGATGAACATAGTATAGTGGTGTAACTAAAATCACCATAACAACAGATGTTGAAAATGATTAACTGCTGCAGTAGCCTATACCGCCCCCATCCACCTTGTTTTTTTAGTATGTTGTTTATTCCATGGTAGGGTTATTTATTTTGTGTTTTTCCTAGCATTGTCCTTTCAGTGCTTAGCCTCCCTGTCTCTGTTGGCAGGAAAGCTCTGAAGGGCTTGGTGTCCAAACTTGGAGGAAATGGCGAAGTCCTGAAAACGGCCCAGCAATTTTTTTTTTTCCCTGGGGAAAAAAATTGCAGTTCCATGTCTTCAGGATTGTCAGCTTTTGCTTTTAAAGGGTCGATAAATCAGCGTTCGCTATTTTAAGTGTTCACTGATTTAATATAGATCCTTTAAGGAGAGACCAGTGTTTTACTCTCCACCTTGCAGTATAAACTACATACAATATTTTGACCAAAGTCCGTGTCTAGCAAAGACACTTAATACAAGATTAGAATACTAAAGTTTGAGGTCTAGTCCTGGTAGTGTAAATAATCTTGAACATATAGTGAGATAGAGCTGTTTCTGTGGTGACATCCCTAAACTTTCTGCATGCTATGAACCAGTTTGCTAAACTTAATGACAAGGTTTCTTGTCGCTGCAGAGGAGTATCAGCCTTAACTTAAAATACTCTTTTGTTTGCCAATTCAGATATCCATGTTGTTGTTAAGAGTTTCTGTAAGATCGTCATTTCATTTTTATCGCCTTGATCTGAACCACCTTTCCTTGATGTTTTGCTTTTCTTCATGTAACCTTTCTGACTTCATAGCCTGGACCTTTATGAAGAACAAAACACTTCCCCACTGCTATGCTGTAGAGCTCCTTTTCTGATGCAGCTACATGTTGTACCATTTCTGATCTCAACATCTCAAGAAACTTTATTGTTTTCACACTTCTAAGTCATCTCTCTCTCTCAGCACCTTTCCTGGCCTGCCTGATTTTTCAGCAAGAGCCATTTTGTGGTACTTCACTCTTCCGTTCTGTAATACTTCCCATTACTGTATTGTCACAAATCATCTTTCCTGTCCTGCATATGACTCAGTGCTGCCTTCATGTTGCCCCATTCTACAACCTTCTTAACTTCACTTTTACTGTACCATACCTAGCTATTGACTTTGCAGCTGTGGTTATGGTTTGTACCCCAATATTTAATTGTTTTGGTGTTTGACTTTACTCATACTTGATAACTCTTTTCTGTTTTATTTCATTGCTCAACACATCTGTCTCTTAAACTGATTTCACTTACTCCTCTCTACTCTGCTGGCTGTTAAATCACCTTTTTCTGTTAATGATGCTTGTTGAATAAACTTTTGTCTGCCTTCTACCTCTCCATTTCTAATTTGGTTATTCCCTTATTACTTTCTATTCTCATATGTCTTCTCTTCTGTTTTTTGTCGGTTTTAGCCTCCCTTGCCTTCTATGTAAGCAGTGCTACTTAGTTCTCTCTGCTTATTTTCTTCCAAACTGTTTTGTTTCCTTGTCCTTAAACTATACCAGTCACCCATCCCTCTTCATGCATTTTTTTAGGTTTTGTTCAGCAGTGCCCAAAGATTGTGCAGAGAATATTTTGCTGAGACAGAGAAATCAAAAATAGCCAAACAAAAAAAGCACTGCAGAGGAACCAGGCTCAACTCTGAATAATCCAAATTAAATTTTAATATAAAAAAGCAGAGCTTTTTTTGTTTTGTCCTCTGCAGTGCTTTTTGTTTGGTTATTGGTTGTTGCACTTTGTGTGGTTTAAGCACTGATCTGATGTCAATCTTCGGAACTGACTCGGCCATTTACTTCAGCTCGCATCTTCCAAACTCTCAAGCTAGGCTCTACCCATAATGCTCCTCTCTAAATTACCTCAGATCTCGTTTGCCGCTCCATGTGTCAGAAGCGTCCAACCTCTCTGCTTTGGTAGTTATTCAGAGTAAGTTTTTTCCTCTGATTTCTCTAATTTTCTATCTTGTATATTTATATTTCTCCCCCTAAGTGCTTTCTAGTTTTTCTACCCGCTCCTCTCTTCCTTTCCATGCATGTGAGTGATCTATTTCCCCTTCCCTCCATCTTTGGGTAGATTTTTTCTTAACTCATTAACCTCGAGTAACTTCTCATGGCGTCTCTGTACTTAACACCGAGCGCACCATGAGAAAATACTAATTGGAAGCTGTTACCCCTGAGTGCCTTCCACAAGCGTGAGAAACTCTATTCCAGATTTGTAGCTGAGCTTAATGTAAAACACGATGAAATAGTAACTGAATGTGCAAATTACCTTATATAGTTACCATTCAGGGTGTTTTTACATTAAGCTCACATTAAAGATATTTTAGAAAATCCCATTTAAAAGTTTTTGATAAAGCAAGTGGTGGCAGCCAGTCGGATTCTTGCAGTCCAGCCACCACTTGCGTCACACCCACAACATTATTAATGGCCTTATTTGAGTGTCAGGTGTGTTTCGACTATGTGCTGTTGGCCATCTTGCAGTGCCAGGCAGGCTACCTGGTCTGTAATCAGTGCCGTCAGAAACTTAGCTGTTGCCCAACTTGTCACGGCCCGCTCACTCCTAGTATACCGAATTTGGCCATGAAGAAGGTGGCCTTAACTTTACCCTTCCCTTGCAAGGTAAGAATCTGGTGGAGCGACGGTATACAAAGGAAATCACTTGTAGCTGCAGTGATTGTAGTGTGATGACAGTAGTTTGTTCGACTGTAGTAGCTGCTGGATGTTAGGCATCACAAGTATTTTGACTGGTACCTTGGTCTCAGCAATTATGTGCTTTCTTTGCTGCAGGTCTGTTTCCCTTTTGAGTGTTAAGACTTTTTGTTGCTAGGAATCGTTGTGCTATTACGCTGAATGCGCAGAGTGATACCCAGTTTACAGAGATGCCATATGTCTGGGATTGTTTTATCATTTTATTTGGTTTTATAGATATTAATGTGTCTATAAGGTCATTTTTTTCTTGGGTGACCGTTGTTGATCGCGTATATAAAAATAATATATATAATAAAAAAAACATTCTTACATAGTTGACGCACAGAAGTGATGTGGTGCTGTTAAGTTTTGTTGGATCTGTGAGGAATAGTTATTTGGCATGAAAGTTATTGTTTTGCATCTAGTCAAGTTTTATTATGTTTGTGTGTGATGTTTGGGTGCGTTGTGTACATCTGTGTACGTTTGTAGGCTTGCTCTGTTTGATTTTGTTTTATTTTTCAGAGGCCTTTCGCGTTGAATATCTGTCTGGTACTGTATTTTTATTACGTATTTAATCAATGGTCCACGCGAGTCATGTAACCTTCAGCTTGCTTTTGAACAGGCTGTAGTACAGCTTTGTAAAATCTTTGGTTTAGTTTGTTGTTGAGTTTGAAGCAGTTTGCTAACTGCATACTGATCATCACATTCTTGTTAATGCAAGATTCTCCAATTGCTAACAGGTCAGGGTTATGCTGTGTAATAAGGGCATTAACTTGATCTGTTTTGTTTCATAGGCTTTGTGAAATTATTAAGATGTAGGTGAGGGGAGTGGGACCAGGGTTAGATTCAATGGAATCTTTCACTGAATGATAGGGTAAACTTGTACAGATTTACTGGGAGCTTTAATGGTGCTTGTAGGTAAGAAATGACTGTGTGTTTTTTGGTGGTTTGGGGTGGGACTTTGTTAGACAGTTGTTGGGGAATTTAGTGTGATTCAGTGTATATATTCTTTGGAAAAAGAGGGAGTGTGGAATTTGTAAGTGTACTAGAGATTTCCTTGTAGAGGATGTTAGACTGATTATTGGGCAGCAAATGAAGGAGGAATAGTGTAGTGTATTTAAGGTGACAGTGTGGTGAAGTCAAGGTGGGTTGCAAGTGGGGTTAAGTATACTAACAGATAAATTATAAGAGTAAAGCTAAAGTTATGTAGTGGCTAGAGTAGTGTGTAAAGTGGGGAGCTGTGATAGTTTTGGAGATGAACCATAGATGTTTCAGAGCAGAATGTATTTATTGTGAAGAATAGATATGGTGTGGTGTAGTTTGTGTATTTATACAGGAGATATGTGACGTTAACTTAAAGGTAGCTAAAAGATAAATGAAAAAAAAATTGTACAGTAGTCTTGTATTTAGTGGGAGTTTAATGAATTTCTCTTGAGGGAGATATCTTCAACAGCCAGTCAGTCAGCAGTGTTGTTTTGTGTGATTTAAGGACTGTACTGCCCAGCCTGACTGATCACTAGAAAAACATTATCTACTCAATTCTTTGCTGATTGTCAGCATCAGTTCTGTTCTTCCCCCAGCTAACCCCAAAGACAGTGCAGTAACTCCTCCACACACTTTAACCATGTCTTGTTTGGTGTTCGGCATTCCCAATTTTGAAGCATTCATTAAAGTTATCTGTAGTATGCAGCCTGCAACTTGCAGCTGGATCCCTCTCCATAAGGCTAGGGATGTGCTAGGTCCAGTGATTTATCAAATCCTGTTTTCATCATTGAGTGATGGGAAATTTTCATTGGCCTTGAAAGAGCCAGTTGCTATCCTGACCCTCTAAAAATATCTTTAGATCCAAATAACTTTGATAACGGCTGCCTAATCTCTAACCTCTCTTTTCTAGAGAAAGTTATCAAGAAGGTTGTAAGTTATCAAATAGAGATTTGTCTTGCAGTTGATAGACTAATGGACCCCTTCAATCAGACTTTCACACTCACCATAAGAGTGGTTAATCTTTTTATGGCAAGAGACCAGTGGCACTATTCATTGTTGCTCCTTCTGGATCTCTCTACAGCATTTGACACTGTAGATAACAGTATTTTGACAGAATGCTTGAGCAGTTATTTTGATATTTCTGCCATGGTTTCTGTTTTTTTTTTTGTTAACCTCCTACTTCTCTGGTTATACTCACAGTCTGCTTAGGGTTTAAATCTTCTTTGCTTCACTGTACAGTCTCAGTTGTAGAGTATCACGGGGTTCTATTTTAGGCCCTTTACTCTTCGTAGTGTAGATGCTTCTTTTAGGATATCTTTCAAGTTAAATAAGTCTAGCTTACTGTAGCTATGCTGATGACTCCCAAATCTATTTCTCCTTGCCATGAGATGATCTGGTGTGTGTGTGTGTGTGTGTGTGTGTGTGTGTGTGTGTGTGTGTGTGTGTGTGTGTGTGTGTGTGTGTGTGTGTATTCCCTGACTGAAGAGCTAAAAACCAGATATTTATGGCTATCCACGTCAGTTAAAATTAACCACCAACAACATTGAGACCTTGGTAGTTCGTGCAACCTTGACAGATTCTTCTGCCCCACTTCTGCCCATTTGTATTATGTACTGTGCTAACAAGCTTGAATTTGTTATTAAAGTATGGAATCTTGATGTTATTCCAGACTTGTGTTTAACATTTTGGAATCAGCTGTTAGCTGCAGTGAAGTCTTCCTCTTTCCATATGTGAAACATACCAAGAATCCACATCAGGCTGATCTCTTTGTCATTGTTTATGCCTTGCTCCCTTCCAGATTGAATTACTGCAGTGTCCTTTACCTGGGACTTCCTAACACTTAGTTGCTTACAGATGATGCAGTGCTCTGCAGCTAGACCACTTACCAGTACATCACATTACCAGGACATTATACCTGTTCTGCACATCGTTCACTGATAGGGTTGCCAGGTGTCCGGTTTTTGACCGGACTGTCCGGTTATCTGACAAATTGTCCGGTTAGAAATTTCAATCAAAACCGGACTTTTGGTTTTAAATTTTGCGGCGCTGACGTCATCACATGCGTGGCTATCAGCCTATCGGAATTGAGCTCACTTCCGGTAGTGCGAGCGGGAAGCAGAAGGAAGCCAGCACAAAGGTAGTGTATGTTTCAATCTTTATTTCAGCGCGTGGCTGTCGGTGTTTGGGACAGGGCACCTGCACTTTTGGGGTCAGGATGGCATTTGTCAGAAGGATGTTCAGGCTCTCCAATTTTGAGAAGAGATGCTCTAAAGAATACGAGTATGTGTATGTACGCCAGGATCAGAATCCCAGTGAGATATGGCAATTGGCAGATCATCGGGGAACTGGGTGATGGTGCTTTCGGTAAAGTGTACAAGGTAAGGCACCCCCCTCTCAGGCTTGGGCACCGGATCATGCTGTGAATTATGTCTGGAAAATCGTGTTAAAGTAAGGGTTTCCTAAAGTCCAGACGTGAAGGACAGTATTGACTGGGGAGCTGAACATTTGGGTTGTGGATGTGGGGATTTAAACAGCGTGGTCAGTGCTTGTGTTTGATGCCTAGTGTTTTTTTTTATGCTGTGGGTGGGGTACATTGCTGTTTGTAAAATACCGGTAGTTTCTTGGGTAGGGTGTCTCTGTCCAGTGTTTGAACTTAGAGAATGCACTTGATGCTGTATATCTGGTGGATTTGTAGTTGGGGAACGAACATTGGAGGATGATAGTATTTAAATGAGATGGATGGTTAGTTGAGGATAAATTACACTAGTCGTGAGTATGTTGCAGCTGATTCATGCGGAGAGAAGGCTTATTTATTATCAGTATACATGCTGTTACCAGTCAAGAACATGTCTGGCACTTGTTACAGCATTACAGTCTTCTCTTACACAGAGTGTGTGTGATTACTGTTCTGGAAAAAAATATATATTTGTGATGGAATTAATAATCCAAAGTATTTTCATGATCTTTAAGCCAGGTTATTGTTTGATGACGTTAAACATTTCAGAACCAAAACAGAAACATGCCTGTTATTTACAACTTGCAATTTTTGCAAACTCTGAAAATAGTCAAATAAAAAGGCATTTGAGTTTCAGTTTCTGACAGAATGACACATTCTGATATTTGTATTTACTTGGTTTTGAATTTAAGTACTTATAGAATTTAAAAATAATGCTACACATAAGCAGTGCTTGTAGGATCTCTGGGCCAGGTTATATCACGATCTTCAAGTGAGACAGCCAACAAACCTTACCAATAAGATGGGTCATATCTCAGTCTCAGATGGTGTATTTTGAAGTTTAACAGCCTGTAAGTTCTGCTATAGTTTTGGCCCATTAGGAATTGTAAAGGAGGTAGATAACTTCCTGTGCAAGACAGTTCATTTTTCAGACTTTTAAAAGTAAAAGTTTTAGCTGTTCTTCTGCCTGTAATGTGATGTGAATACTATGAAAAGAGAACCAGAATTGTGTATTTGTATGTGCACGCTTGTGCGTGTGCAATGATAGAGTGAATGTCACAGCTGAGATTTCTTGATGAAATTATTGTATATAAGTGTGAAGCCATTTATAATTTAGCTTAGGTTTTACTGTAATTTTTGTCATAAGGACTTTGATTTGATGTAGCCTAGTTGAAGAGGTCAGAAAAAATAGAACAGCATAGGTAAGGTGATAAAGTTTTGAGGCCTGCAGTGAGTTATGGTGTGGTAAATGTGGGTTATTAGCGGTAATACTGAGTCAAGCACATAATGTCTTAAGTGTTGTCACAAGGAGTTGATGGCTGACCATGTTAGAAGCATCAGCCAGATCAACAGTTAGTTACTATTCTTGTCTGGTGTCATTTGTCAGTGTTTGGAGTTCATCATTTGTTAATGGCCATACATATGTCATTGTATTTCTGCCTACATGAGACACATGCTGGTGCCTAGATAGTGTTTTGTATTTTTGGAGATATTCACATGTCTGAAAGTAGACTAATTTTTTCAAAATATTGACATGAATTGGAAGCAGGTCTGTAGTCTGTGTAGTCTGCTGTTGTGCTTGGATAGATCCTTTTTTGGGAAGGGATGGATTATTTTTATTTTATTTTAATTTGTATTTTACATTTGTTTACCGGGAAAGTCTGACTGACCCAAAAATATCTCATTTTCAGTGGCGGCCCTGGGAGAAAAGCTCTGTTGACAAAAATAATTTTTTATCAAGAGTAATACATTATATACACTAAGTAACATGTATTACTGTCTTGCAATTCTGCCTTGCATGTCGCCAACCCCTAACTAATATAATCTTTTCTGGGTTTTCATCTTTTATGGGGAAGGGGATCCATGTTAGGCATGCCATAATCATGATGCTTCAAACAATGTGACTAGTAAATATGTTACTTGCACAGTATCTCGTTGTTCACGTTGCTTTGTTTAGCAAATGTGTATCGGTGGTTTGTGGTATAAAATTTGAATTAAATGTTTTAAATTAAATCCAAATATCTGTAATCACTGTAGAAATAAAGCAGAAGACCGTATGCACACTGAGAGTTTTGAACAGTGTTTATGGCAACTGGGGAGAAATCGGCTGAAAGCAGGCATCTGGAACAAAAAAAGAGGGTGTTCCATCAGCTGATGTCACAAAATGGGTGGAGCATGTATGAGAGGGGGTGGGAATGGGTGGAGTTATTGGCGATGCGAGGGGCGTGGCCTTAGTCCGGTTTTAGCTACAAAGAAAGCTGGCAACCCTATTCACTGACTGCCTGTGCATTATAGGATCACCTACAATATCCTAGTGTTAGTTTACTCTTCCATTTGTGACCTCAGTCCTTGTTACCTGAAGGTACTGTGCTTGGCCTCTGGTAAGCTGCAGACTTTTCCACAGGTCAGCTTTGAGACATCTGGATATCACACATTTTTCTATCAAACTTCTCACTTATGGAACTTGTTACTACAATGGCTCCAAGAGACCTTGTCATTGTTCAGCTTCAGATAGGCACCAAAGTCTTATTATTTATTTATTTTTTTTGCCATGGCATTCAGTGGTGTGGGATGAACATAAATGACTGATCTATTATTAATAATTTGTTTTATATGTTATTTGCATTTCAGTATATGTTATTTCTAATTCCTTTTGTTACCAGTGTTTTGTGTAAAAACACCCAATACATTTGATCTCAAATTTGTTTTATTCTTCATCTTTATCTTGCATCATTTCCTGCATCGTATTAGCAGAGGCTGACTGTCTAAGACTGCATTCTACTAACTGTGGAGGAAATTATCAAAATTAGCTAGTGGTCTAGAGTCCTGGACATAATAATGAAGATGTTGCTGGGGGAAATAATTCATTGTGTATTAGGGAAGTGCTTGTGCATACATGGTCTCACTGCTGAAGTGACTGCTGGACCAATTTGTGTCATTTTTGTACCTGTGCATACAGAATGCAAATAACTGGAGGGGTTACTGGGGACATATAGAAAGTCAGTCTGCAAATTACATTGGGTTACATTACTTCTGCTTGTATTATTCTATTTGTGATTATACTGCCTGAGTGAGATAAAGGTTATCACAAGGTGACTACTGACAGGATGGAGCTACCATATTTTTGTGCATTTCTCCTGGATTTGTCAGTCATGTGTGGAATTTAGGTGGGAGGAAAGGCTCAGTAATATCTAACTGTTATACTATTTGGCTGAATGACTCAGGACTTCTCCTTACTGATGATACTGAGTCTGTGTTACATAACAGCTGCACAGTGTAATATAATGAATGCCTTCTCAACAGGTTATGTGCAGCAATTATCACCTGTGTCTCAGCATGCATACCTTTGCAGTACTGACAGGAAGGTCATTATCACGTTAGCAATACGTGCAGTTACAATATAGCAGTGAGTCATCATCACTTTTCTGGGAAAAGTCTCAGCTGCTGTCACTGTTATTCTCATAAGTACAAGTCGTTATCGCTTTGATGAATGCACAATACAGGTTCTGTTTTTTCTCTGCTTGGAGTCATTGCTAGACGCCCCCCTCATTCTTCATCAATTGCCTACCCTTTTAAACCCCTGAATTTTTTTATTTTTTTTCTGGCTGTATGTATACATATATATCTATATATCTATATATCTATATATATATATATATATATATATATATATATATATATATATATATATATATATAAAATTTGTGCATATGTGTGTATATGGATGTATATGTATGTACATAATGTACTTGCACGTATATACATTGGTCACACGCATATATATAATTTTGGTGATTGTGCGTATCTCAACATTTTCCTGAAGGGGTCATTTGGGTGAATGTTTCATTTAGGGACATGTGTATAACGTAGTAATGAAGATGTTGGTAGGGGAAATAATTCATTTGTGTACCAGGGAAGTGCTTGTGCATACATGGTTAGACTGCTGAAGATCGTAATACAGATATGGTGTAACAAGTATAGGTTATCTATAGCTCAGGTTTCAGTGATGGTTATTATATTTTTTTGTTTATGTATTCAGCTTTCAAGAATAATTTATCTGTTAACAATATGCACATACTGCATTGAGGAAAACTGATGGGGTCTTATTGTAACCAGCATAGCCGGCCTTAGGCATAAGCCAACTAGGTGGCAGCCTAGGGCGCCGCTCTGGTAGGGGAGCTTTTCCAGTATTTATTTGGTGTAGGTAGACCAGGATGGGGGCACCAGGTAGTGTGGTGGGGGGCGCTGTGGAGCCCTTTTGCCTATGGTGCCAGTTGACCTAAGGCCGCTCCTGGTAACCAGAGTGATGTTCAGATGCAATAACTGGATTTATTACTTTTGTGACTAATTCTTACATGGATGAACTAGATAAGTTTGACATTTCTGCTTGTATTACTGTACTTCTGCTTATACTCAGTAGTTGAGCATGTTTCCATGCTTTGTCAGTCATGGGTGGAAATTAGGTGGTAGGAGGAAGGGCTCAGTAACATCCAAGTATTATACTATTTTTACTGAATTATAATGATATAGTATTTCTACTGAATGATAATGAATGCCTCTGCACTCCACACTGACATGTATTAGAACATGCTAATTCAAAACCTGTGTGTGTGTGTGTGTGTGTGTGTGTGTGTGTGTGTGTGTGTGTGTGTGTGTAGTAAGTATGTACCTCTGCAGTGTCATCACCACCTATGTACCTAATGCAAAGAATACTGCCCCTGGGGCTAGGATGGAAGATTTGGATGGGCTAACCAGGTAATGCAAATGATACACATATATATATGTAGTCTTCCAATAATCTGAAAAACATCAGTAGTAATCTGTTTGCATTTTCTTTCCTGTGGAGGTTTCTCCACCTTCTGACACTGACATGGCTTCACGACCAGGAGAAGGACAAGTGAGAGTGCGGGTATGTGGCCATTCCTACATTCACTGGGCTGCCAGCCATGCCTCCAAAACTGAAAACCAGTACAACTTGAGCTTCCCCACATCCAGTGTGAAGGTATACTGGATTACAAGAAGAGGTATGCATTGGAGTGGAGTACTGCAGTTGTTAGAAGAAAAGTGTTCCAGCTACCCTGAGCCCGACATTCTTGTGCTGCACATTGGAGGGAATGATGTCCTCAGTCAACCACTTGGAAGGCTACGGTTTCAAATCACAGCAATTTTTGAACACCTGCAGTCATGGTGGCCATGTTGTCATTTTGTGTGGTCTGATATAATTCCTTGACAGATATGAAAAACAGTCAACAGGCAGCTCACAAGGCCATGCGTTTACAGAATGGGTTCATGCATGGCTTGATGCACAGGGTCGGTGGATCTACAATCTGCCATGACAGCATCACTGCGGAAGATGTTCACCTGTTCAGAAAGGATGGCGTTCACCTAACTGAGGAGGGCATTGCATTGTTATTGACTGACCACAATGGTGTGAGGAGAGCTATGCAGGATTGGTAACATGCAGCTTGTGACAACAGTGGAAAACACCCATGACTAAGTAGGACCAGTATGGTAAGTAAAACTCTATTATGAAATGTGTTCTGTAAAATATATTTTTGTGAGTTTGGCAAATAACTGTGGTAAGGAGCTAGTGAAGATGCTGAGAAAGAACAACTGTTTCAGGAGAGTGTGACCACGTACAATGTAATATGTCAGGGGTCCTCCTGCAATACTTCTTGTTTTATTCTGCTTTTATCAGGCATGTGTAGAGTTTAGATGACAGGAAGGACTTGATCCCTTAGGTCCATTGCTGAATGGACACATGTAAAGAGAAAAGGCATAGGTAAGGCAGACAGCTGACACTGAAGGTGGTCATGAGACTGCAGTGGTATCAGCTGTCTGAGTGGGTAGCCAGCACAGCTATCGGACAGATCAGATGGCCTTGCCTGCCACTGAAGTTCCATGCCTGTCCTGGGTTCACTAGTGGAGTGGCGGTCCTTACCTTGCTTTTTCTCTTTACATGTACCCATTCAGCAGTATGTTGGCTACACCAAGAATGTGTATATTTACAATCATATGTGTCTACATGGTAAAACAACTGGTTCAGAGTGCTGTACACATGTACAGATATCAGTTTTATTAGGACTCTTGTTATGGAAATTATGATTTTTTCATATTTTGGTAAATAACTTTGCAAGGACACATCTAAATGTGCTAAGTAATAACTAATTTTGAAGACAGCATTGATAGTTCCAACAAGGTAAAATAACTGGCCCTGGATGTTGTACACATGTACAGTTATCAAAGTTTGTTTTAGAGTTAGGTTGTGGAAATTATGATTCTTTTTCATATTTTGGTAAATAACTTTGCAAGGGAGCATGTCAGTGTGCCAAGTAATACCTCATTTTGAAGACAGTGTTACTCCTTGCAACATGGTAAAAGAACTGTGTCTGTGCACTATACACATCTACAGATATCACAGTTTGTTTAGTCTTGTAGAATTATGAAAATTACACATTTCCAATAATTCTCATTATTATGCCCATATCTTTGCAAGGGAGCATGGTGGTCACACGAATGATGCATCATTTTGAAGCCGACATTGAGACGCACAACTTCTACACTGATATGTAGGCTCTGTCTGTTACAGATGATAAGATATGCTTTATTTATCAGTTATGAGAAATATTATATTAATCATATTTCTGTGAATATCTCTGTAAAGGAGCATCACACAGTAATAGTTAATGTATCATTTTAAAGCTGACATTCATTACTAACAAATTAAATACAAATTGTATGGGTCTACATGGCACATTGACCAAGACATTGTGTGTTGCTTTTCCAAAAAGCTAAAAGATATGCACAATATCAACATTCCTTGCCAGATATTTAATAATGACTTTGATATGCACTATCAACATTTACACTGTTGGAAAGGTCAGTGTCTGCTGAACAACTTTTGCATTTACATTTTTAGTCTAGCTCTTATAGTTAAAGAATTATGAACATTTGATGTTCATCGTGTTACACTGCTGCAGTCATTACACTTGGGTTATCCTGCCGTCAGGCGGTCCCGCAGTCGGCCTGAGTTCCAAAGTCTTGGTCCGGCTTCAGATGCTGTCGCTTCTTCCCTGACGTCAGTGCGCCAGGCGTATATAAGATGCACCCAATGCCATTTTCTTCAGTCTTTCTTGCCGCGCGGTAACCGATGCAGAAGCAGTTCGCAAGTGCCGGTCGTCCAACTCCTGAGATTTTCGAAGTCGAATTTCAGATCCGAAGTCTTCAATAAAGCTAAGTACCCCATTGGGGAAACTTTTTTCTTGCCTCAGACCGATGTCAGAAAAAGTTAATAATTGTATTTCTTGTGGGAAGCAAATACCTCATAAGGACTTCCAATCTTACTGTATTCCATGCCTAGGCCCTGATCACGACGTCACTAGTTGTCGGTTTTGTGCTAGATTTAACAAACGCACTATAAAAAGACGTTTTGATTTTGCTTTGCACTACTTTGGCCGAAGGTTCAGTTATACGATGCCATCGGATCAGCCGATGACCTCAATACCGAAAAAACGCAAAGACAAGGATAAAGACAGGCATCCGAGGTCCAAAACTGATGATGAAACTTCTTCTAGGCCAGTCGCCGGTTCGCCAGTTTTCAGTGAGGCGCTTTTGCAGCCCCTGACACCCGCTACCTCAGAGCCACAGGCCACTTCCGACTCCCACTTGGAGACATCTAGGCCTCTGGAAACTCAAGGTAATGGGCCTATGGAAACTAATCCCTCAGATGGGTCCGGAGCCGCTGAGCAGGCATCGGCTTCTGAGGGTGTTTTCAGACCTTCACAACTTACCATTAAGACAGCAGCCAAGACAAAGGTACCATTAAAGACAAAGAAACAAGTACAGCATTCTCCTGGACAGTCCTCCATACCTAAGAAACAGATGCTCAAAATGGCCGAAGACCTCATTACTCTAATTAGGAGTTCCCATCCCCCTCCTGAGAAAAGGCCTAGGCAGGATACAGACTATGACTCCTCTGATCAGGTTTCCATTTCCTCTGATTCCTCTTCAGACCAGGGATACTCTCTACCCTCCCCCCCCCCCAATGAGGACTCTGATGCTGAAGAATCTATCCCTTCAGCCTCTCCTGCTGAGGATTATTCTTTTGGGGAAACTTTACATACCATGAGGGAGCATTTCCACTGGGAAAGTCAGGATTATTCAGAATCCAAGAAAAGGCTCAGGGATTTTCTCTTATTGCCCCAGCACAGGCCCCTGGCTATTCCACCTGTGCTAGATATTGTGGATGATGTGTTCTCTGAATCCAGTTTATCTCCTGACTCTTTGCCCCCTGCTCCAGCCAAGCCAGATAGGTATTACAGAGTCCCTGACTCTCACAAGTTTCTTTACAAAAACCCTTCTGCTGATCCAGAAACTATTTCCCAGGGTCCAAAAGGGGTTAAGGCTTCCATTGCAAAAAATCCAGTACCCTCTGACAGATTCCAGAGCTTTGGATAGATGGGGGAAGAAAGTATACACTTCTGCAACTTTAGCAGTAAGAGCTTTAAATTGCCAGTTTCACGTGCTTAAGTACCAACAATATTTAATGGCTCAGTTAAAACAGAAAATGCTTGCAAACTCAGAAGCTCCTGATTGTAAAGAAATGCAGGATTTATTGCATGCAGTTGAACAGGTGGGAAAACATACTCTGCAATGTGGTTTTGATTCTTTAGAGGCCTCTTGTAGAGCCGCTGTTACAGGTTCTGTGATTCAAAGACATGCTTGGTTAAAAGAACAAAGTTTACCTGATCTTGTTAAGGCAAAATTATTGGATGCTCCCTTACAGCATGATACTTTGTTTGGTGTTAAGGCAGAAGAGGTACAGTCACCTCAGTTTATCAGAAATTGGCCCTTTCCAGTGTCAGACAGGCCACAGAGAAGCAGATACAGACGCCCAAGGGGCAGATCTCAACCCCAAGGCTCAAACAGACAGCGACAGTGGGGCACCTCAACCCCAAAAGATGGTGAGGACAAGTCTCAACCTTACAGGAAACAGTCACAATGACTTTCCCCTTTGTACGCCAAGCACGCCCCTTCCAGAAGCCCCCTTAGGGGGAAAACTAGCACTTTTTTCTCAAAACTGGCAAATAATCACCCAAGACAAATGGGTCCTGAATATTGTATCTCAAGGTTACAGATTCTACTTTCATACTTTACCAAGGCTAAAAGGAATGCCAGACCTGCCACAAAATCAATGGACAGAGGCACAAAAACATATTTCAGTCCTCATAGACAAGAGAGCTATTCAAAAAGTACCACAACAGGAACAAGGACAATGATTTTACTCAAGACTCTTCCTGGTCCCCAGAAAGGACAAGGCCTGGAGGCCCATACTAGACCTTTCGATTCTGAATACTTACCTGGATATTCCAAAATTCAAAATGTTGATATTACAGCAGCTTCTACCCATGCTGGGCAAGAAGGCTTGGCTTGTTTCTCTGGACCTCAAAGAGGCATACCTGCATGTCCCTGTCAGTCAAAATTGCAGAAGATACCTCAGATTCAAAGCTGGTACAATGCACTACCAATTCTCTGCACTGCCCTTTGGCTTATCTACTGCACCCAGGGTCTTCACAAAGTGCCTGGCACCAGTAATTGCATTTTGCAGACAAAAAGGAATTCAAATATATCCATACCTGGACGACTGCCTCATTCAAGCAGAGACAAAGGACATTCTTCTACAGCATCTGGTGTTTGTAAAAAGGTTGCTAATTTCTCTAGGGTACACAGTAAATGAAAAGAAGTCAAAACTAGTGCCCTCGCAACAGATTATATTCCTGGGTGCCAGCTTAAATACAATGGCCCAGATGGCTTACCTCACGCCAGACAAACAAGTTCAACTAACTCAATATTTTCAATTACAGGCAAGAAAGTCCCATCTCCCTGAAAGAAAAATTCTGCAGGCCCTGGGATTCATGGCATCCTGCATACTACTAATACCATATGCCAGACTGCATATGAGGAAATTACAATGGTACCTGAAAAGTGTTTGGACTCAACACTCTCACAATTTAGAAGCAGTAATACCAATGATTCCCTGCCTACAACAGGAGTTTTGATGGTGGGCACAGGCATGTCACCTAAACAAGGGTCAGCCTTTTACCCAACCCACAGCCAGGCAAACTCTAACAGCAGATGCTTCGGATTACGCCTGGGGAGCACACATGGCAGGAAAATGCATTCAGGGCAAGTGGACCACAGACCAGATGCATCTTCACATCAATCAAAAAGAGATGTTGGCTGTTCAAAATGCCCTAACAGCTTTCAAGGACCTTCTACATCCAGGACAATTATTACTAAGGACAGACAACACCACAGTAATGTGGTACATAAACAAGCAAGGGGGCACTCATTCTTATCCCCTATGCAGGCAAGCCATGACCTTGTGGAACACAGCTCTAACGTATCAAGTTCACCTGCAGGCACAATTCCTGCCAGGAAAGAAAAATACTCTGGCAGACGATCTAAGCAGAAATATCATGGACCCTCACTAATGGAAATTGAATCCACAAATCTTCAGTATGGTAATGCAAAAATGGGGATGCTCAGACATAGATCTTTTTGCCTCCCCACTGAATTGCCAACTACAAAAATTCTGCACAAGAACTTATCACAAACAAGCATGGAAAGTGGATGCTCTTCTGTTCAGCTGAAAAAAACCTAAAAGTTTATGCCTTCCCACTACTACCTCTCCTTTCAAAGGTACTCCTAAAAGCCAGACAAGAAAAAACACAGATGATCCTGATTGCTCCAGACTGGCCACGCCAGCACTGGTACCCTATCTTAAGGAACTTGGCTCAAGGCCTACCATGGATTTTGCCTCAAATTCTACACCTTCTGACTCAACAAAACAATCAGATCCTGCATGGTCAGCTCAAAACCCTAAACCTGGCTGCATGGCAGATACATTAGTCAAACAGGCAACACCTCTCTCTAAAGCTGTTATGGATGTCATTTTGGAGGTCAGGAGGCCTAGCACCAGGAAAGCTTACTCAGAAAAATGGAAGAGATTCTGTGCCTGGAACCAGGCTCAAAACCTTGACCCTCTTGTTTCAAACATTTCTCAGATTTTATAATACTTAACTGAGATGCTGGACAGAGGCCTATCCTTCTCATCATTTAAGATCCACGCCTCTGCCATTTCAGCACATTACAACATGGATCCTCCTTTATTTTCTCATCCCTTGCTAAAACAGTACCTCAGAGGGGCTAAGACCGCCCCGGAGAGCACCAACACCAACTTGGGACCTCAACTTCGTTTTGGAAAAACTGACCTTACCACCTTTTGAGCCAGCCAATACAGCCAATCTAAAATTTTTATCATGGAAAACAGCTCTGCTCCTGGCAGTAACTTCAGCACGAAGAGTCTTAGAGCTACAGGCATTAATGGCATGGAACCTTTTATAATCTTTCATCAGGACAGGGTATCTTTAAGGACATTCCCTACCTTTATGCCAAAGGTGGTATCTAGTGTGGCTCTTAACCAAACCATCCATTTGCCAACTTTTTATCCAAATCCCCAGAATAAAGTGGAGAAACTTCTGCATTCTTTGGACATACACAGACAGCTATGCTTCTACTTGGACAAAACAAAGGCTTTCAGGAATACTGAGCAACTGTTTGTAGCATATGCTGCAGGATCACAGGGCAAGGCTATCTCAAAGCAGATTATGTCCAAATGGATAGGACACTGTGTATTCGGTACTGCTACACACACCATGGAAAATCAGTCCCAAATAACATTAGGCCACATTCCACCAGGGCAACAGCCACTTCTACAGCCTTTCTCAGAAGAGTACCTACCAAGGAAATTTTGGAGGCTGCAACTTGGAGTTCAGTGCACACCTTTACCAAGTATTACCACCTGCCTCTTTACTCTAAATCAAGAGCAGGCTTTGCCACTGCAGTTCTGCAGGGCCTCATAGCCAAGCCTAACTCTTTATAGACCAGCCACCCAACCTCAGCTTTGGGATTCTACCCAAGTGTAATGACTGCAGCAGTGTAACACGATGAACATAGTACAGTTTTGTACCTACCATAAATGTAGATGTTCGAGTGTTCACACTACTGCAGTCCAGGTTACCCTCCCTCCATCCCCTCTGAACTAGCTGGACTTATCTATACCTTTCTATCCTATACAACCTTTGGGGTGTATTTGCTAGTAACTGAAGCTATTGTTTTTATTTTACATATATATTTTTGATTAGCAATATGTATTGCCTTTCTACTTGGGGGCACCTGACATCTGGGGCAAGAAAAACTGAAGAAAATGGCATTGGGTGCATCTTATATACCCCTGGTGCACTGACGTCAGGGAAGAAGCGACAGCATCCGACGCCGGACCAAGACTTTGGAACTCAGGCCAACTGTGGGACTGCCTGACAGCAGGATAACCCAAGTGTAATGACTGCAGCAGTGTGAACACTCGAGCATCTACATTTATGGTAGGTACAAAACTGTACTTTTTCTGTATGGTATTACAAATGGATTTTCTGAAAATGAGCTCAGGCTGCACTGTTGTTCCTATGGTGGAATTAAGCAGGCAGCTTTTTCTGAGCTGCTCCGGAGTGAATGAGTTAACATACCATTGCTGGTACTATCTTTTACCTGTTATGGCATTTCTGTCTATCATAGTTGGTACCTTCTTCCTTTCTCTATTTAAAATGGGAAAAAAAATCTTTTCCCCTATTCCCTTTTTGCAATTGTGTGTGCGTGTGTGTGTGTGTGTGTGTGTGTGTGTGTGTGTGTGTGTGTGTGTGTGTGTGACTTTTATCAGTGTTAGGCCAGTATTTTTGGTCTGGCTGATAAATCTTGAAAGAGCACATCTGGTTTTAAGAGTTGCCAAAAGTGCAAGAGGAAGATCCCCATTCAGATGGGAATGTTTGTTGTGTGTACTGTTTAGGCGCTGTCCACCTGCAGGAGGATTGCACCATCTGTCATGGTTTCTCCACCAGGACTTTAACTGAGCAGAGAAACAAGCTGATTTAGAAAGGTTTGTTGAAAGGAGAATACGAAGAGGCCGTATCTGGTCCAAAGTCCAAAGTCAGTTATTCCTCCTCTTCTAAGCCTAAGAAATGCTCCCATTCAGTACCAAGCAGTTCCTCGGAACCACCTGTAAAATTATCCAAACACCCTATGGTGTTTCCTTGGCATCAGCAGGCAAGAGTGATTCAGCACCAACCATTGCTTCTGATCAGACACCTACAGCTTTGGTACCAGAGGCTTCATAGGTACCGATGCAGGCTGCATTGAAGACAGTACTAGGAACCACATATTCTCCATCGATCCCTTTGCAGACCAACCACCTAGTCCATTCGTGGAACTGAGACAACCTACATCTCCTTCGGCGTTGTCTGTTTGATCCACCAAGAGTCTCTCGGAATCGGACATCATGTGGTGGACCAGCTCTTGATGGCAAGGGGATTACCTCCATCTTCAATTCTCAGCCAACTCAGCACCGGGACCTGTCCTTCTTTGACACCATCTCATCCTCTTCCTCTAACTCCAGTTGAGTCTTTGGAGCTCCTGGCACTGACCTGCCCGGCTCCGACTGTCTTGGTTACGGTAAGAGTCTCTTCTCCAGAACCAAGGATTGCCTTGAGCTCCTCCAGTTTATTGGAATTGGAGGCCTCCCAGGATCAAGGCTTCATCGCTGGTTCCAAGGAGCAGGGCTTGACTTCCATTTTTTCAGAGCCTTCCATGCCCCTTGGTGCCTCTATGTTTGTTGGCTCAACCCAGGCTTCTGTTTTGGAGGCGGTTTCCTCAGTGTGGGATGAGACCATGGTTCCGAAGTAGTCTATTTTGATTCTGGGCTTCCATACCTCTATGGGGGTTCTGGCCTTCGGAATCATTGAAAAGACATTGTCCATTGTGGACTTACAGTCCTTGCCTTCCCTGTCGGGCCAAACATCTGTATCCCCTCGAACAGAGCTTCCTCCAACCTCATCCCTGGGACAGAGGGCACAAAACCCACAGGAGAGATCTACCTTGGTGGTTTTCTCTTTGGATACTTCCCCGGAACATCCCCCTGAGAAAGTAGCTTTGAAGAAAAAGTGCAAGAGGCAGCACTTAGACTCCCTGGAGGAGTCCTTCACTGAGGATACCAATTTTGATGAGGGGGAAGGTTTCCCCCAGTCACCCCCTGATGGTTTCCTTGGGAAGACATTCTGGAAATCTTGAAACAGAGGGCTGGCTGGACTTCTGTCCCTCCAGCCTTCCTCGGAAGAATAGGTATATCTGTAGGCTTTTCATGCCCAGCCCTCTACCTGCTGGATCTCTCCACCTGCTGATGATCTTATTAAATTGATCACTCAGTGGGCATGGAAAATTCCTGACTCCATCGTGCCAATCCCCAAGCGGCCTGAACTGAAACTTTCTGCCCCTAAGGAGGAGCAGCATTGGGCTAAGGATGTCCCTGTAGATGCCATGGTGATAGCGGCAGCCACAAAAAAGGAACTTGCAGAGGAAAGTCCTACTATACATCTTCCTAACAAGGAGTCTAGAACTATGAATAGGTTTGGGAAGTGAGTTTATGCTTCATTGACTATCGCTCTACATGGCGCGCTTTACCAAGTTGCAGAGAGATCCGATTAAAGAGCTGTCAGATAACCCTCACAGGAGCAGTAACCAAAGGGGAACAAGACAAGGTTACATCTCAGCCACCTGCCCCTGAATCAATTTCTAACTCATCCATGAGCCTAATTGCCAAAGGGACGACAAGAGCAACAGGTTCAGATGTAGCCGTTAGGAGACATGCCTGGATGCACTTGTGTGACTTTGCAGAGCCATTTAAATCTTCATTCGTCAATGTTCTCTTTGACGATACATCCCTGTTTTGACACAAGGTAAAAGACACAATGGCCATATGTGAGAAAGATGGGCAGACTCTTTCTGCAATTGGTGTATGCTTCTCCACTCCTCAATGGCCTTACTCTAGGAACCAGAAAAGTGGAAGGCTGTGGTTCAAAAAGTCCCAAGGGCCTTTCAAGGACTCACATAGCAAGGACTTCCCCTGGGGCAGAGGATGAGGTAAAAATGGAAGACACCATTCTAGAGGCAGAGGTGGCCTGCAGATTCAGGGGTCCAGAGATTATTTCTCTGGTAACTCCTACCAGCGCTTCTGGAGGCAGTCAGGGGAAGACTATCCCTGCACCAATCTGCCTGGCTACAGATGACATCGGACAAATGAGTGCATGGAATCATTTCCAGAGGCTGTATCATTCTGCTTTCATCGGATCCAAAAACAAACAAAAGACTCCCAGACGTTCCACCCAGTCACAGGAAGCAACAGTCATAGAAATTCAAAAAATGCTAAAAAAAAAGAGTCACTGAAGAAGTCTCACCAGACCAGAGAGGATCCAGGTTTTACTCAAGATTCATTTTAGTGCCCAAAAAAACAGGGGACTGGAGACCCATTTTGGATCTCAGCCAGTTCAACAAGGCAGTTCAGCAGACCAAATTCCAGATGATCTCGGTACAGTCAATACTTCCTTTCTTGGAAAAAGATGATTGGATGTGCTCTATAGATCTTTAGGATGTGTATTACCATACAAAAATGGACAAATGCTCCAGAAGATTCCCGCACTTCTGTCTGGGAGCTAGTCATTTTCAGTTCAGAGCACTGCTCTTTGGTCTCACTACAGCCCCAAAGATGTTTACTAAATGCATGGCAGTGGTAGCAGGTCATCTCAGACTGCAGGGTTTCGAGTTTTTCCTTATCTCATCGACTGGCAAGCATTAACTTGAAAGGGCAAGCGATTACACCCTTCATCTTTGTGCTTTATTAGGCATTACTTTAAATTACAAAAAGTCAAATCTACAACCTACACAACAGCTGGAATGTATCAGAGCTCTGCTAAACACTGTTATGGGAATCACTTCACTCTCAATAGAGATGCTCCAGAAGATCAGATCACAAGTAAACCATATAGTTCAGAACAGAAGCGTTCCAGCCAGACTCATCCTACAGGCGCTAGGCTTGATGACAGCCTCTATAACTCTAGTTCCCTTGGCCAGATATCACATGTGGATTCTGCAGTGGCTTCTAGCCTCCTAATGGTCATTAATGAATCAGCTGATGTCATACTGCATCTTGATCACCAGTCGCCACAAACAAGACCTGTCTTGGTGGCTCCATTCCAACGAGATTCTTTCAGGCCATCCCTTCATCCTTCCACAGCCCCAAGCCATAGTGACCAGAGGTGCTTCCTGATTGGGGGGGGGGAATTATCTTTGAAGGACTGTCCAAGGCACGTGGTCCCAACAGGAGACCAATTTTCACATCAGTGTTCTAGAGATGAGAGTGGTGCTCTTGGTGTTGCAAGCATTTCAAGATGCCCTTCCCCTGGGAACACTGGCAATTCAGACGGGACAATATGTTGGTGGTCTGGTACATCAACAAACAAGAAGGAACAAAATCTTACCACTTTGCTGAGAAGCCCTCAGCATCTGGCAATGGGTGATTTCTTCCAACCACTTTCTCATGGAAATGCATATTCCAGGGAGCTCCAATGTGATAGCAGGCAAGTTGAGCAGAACTATTCTAATGCCTCACGAGTGGTCTCTCAATCCTGTGGTGACAGAGAAGATGTTCCGCCACAGGGGTCAACCTTGCTGTGATCTGTTAGCATCCCCTCTGAACAACAGTTGCAGTAGTTACTTTACCCTAATCTCCCCTCTGGGGGAGTCAGCCAGAGAAGCTTTTCTCCACAGTTGGCCCCCTGGTCTCCTGTATGCCTTTCCCCCAACTCACCTGATATCCAAGTTTCAAAAGACAGTCAAGAGATTGGAGAACACAATAACCTCATTGCCCTGTTCTGGCCTCGACAAGTTTTGGTTTCCCTTCATTTGGCCTCATCTAGTTCAGAAACCTTGGATTCTGGACCCAGCTCCAGACATGTTATCTCATCTAGAAGGTATGGTTCATCCAAATCTCCCAACATTTCATGCTCACTGCATGGCTTTTCCAATTCCCATGATTGTCAGGCATTCTTCCCTTACCTCACCAGTCTGACAAATCATTTTGGCCCATCACAAACCTTCTACTAGAAAACTGTGTCAGAGTAAATGGGAAAAAGTTGCTAAATGGGCTCTTAACAATGACCTAGAACCTTTCACGGTTCATGTGGATAAAGTATTGTATTTTCTGGCTGCTCTTTATCACTCTGGCTCTTCAGCCTCTACCATCCAGGTCCATCTGGCTGTGATATCTAACTTCCATATTGGTTTGAATGGTTCTTCACTTATGTCGCGTAAACTTTGTAAAACCTTTTTGAAGGGGGCCCTAATGTTAAGGCCTCCATTTAAGGAACCCAATGCTCCATGGGATTTAACCTTAGTCCTACAATCTATTATTCTATCCCCCTCTGAACCTTCAGATACTTGTGGCTTAAAATTACTGACATGGAAAACTTTGTTTTTATTAGCTATTACTTCTGCAAGAAGAGTTTCTGAAATTCAAGCCTTGTCCTGCAAGCTTCCCTATTTAATATTCCACAGGACAGGGTTTCCCTCAGGACTAATCCTTCCTTCTTGCCAAAGGTAGTTTCAGAATCCATTATCAATCAAACCTTGCACCTACCAGTATTTTTCTCTAATTTCTCCAGTAAGGGAGAGTACTGTCTACATTTATTAGACGTTGAAAATCGAAAACAAAAAGCAGTCCAACACCAGCAGAGAATTCACATTGTTTAATAATCCAATAAAATATCAGTATGACCGCTTTTGTCTCTGAACCAGAGACTTCTTCAGATGCAATAATTTATATCACTTCCCTTCTTTAAATGCTAAAAATTGTTCAACAATTAAACAGCATCACATGGTGATTCATTAAATTGGCAGTACTCCTAAAAAAAAAAAAAAAACTTCATAAAGGAGCCTGCCACAATCCCAATACAAACAAAGGCTGTTACAAAATTTTAAAATCCCTTTTGTTCAAAAAGTGTAGAACAATGAATAAAATTGCATTTAAAACTAAATAAAAGAGTGTAATGACAGTGTGTTCCTGTCATACCAGTAGTGCCTTTTTTAAATTTAAGGGATGTTTGTTCATTCAAACCTGGAAAAAAAATGCCCTTAACTTTAATTGCCAAAGCAATTCCTTCTTTAATAATTGTAACTTCTAATCACCCCCATTAACTGCAAACTTTATGTGATCAATAATTCCAAACTTAAATTTGGTAAATTTTTCACATGAAACTGAATGTTTAAAAAGGGCCTTAGTCTCATTTTTTACACTAATTTCATAAACATATTCATGAATCCTAGTTCCAAGTGTTTTCTCTGTCTTACCTACAATCACTTCAATATAGGGCAATATCTACACATGCCACACATGCTTTCATCCCTTTTTTCAAGTTGGATACAACAGATCTGTCATATTCAAATAACTGTTTGAAATTTTGGGTCTATATTATATGAACGAAAGTTTTTTCCTGTTTTATGAATAAATAAATGTTTGTATCCTTCTACTTGCTGTACATCATTACTTATTTTGAAAATGTTCAAATTCTTCTGCACTATTTCCCGAACTTGTCTAGGGTAATGATTATACTCCAGCATCAAGGGCCTTTCATATTTTTTACCTCAACTGGGTTTGTGTGATTTTTCCAACCCTATACCCCATAAATAAATTTGGTACCCCAACCTTGGTGTAGCTCCACAATAATCATTGTTAACAACTTTTCTGGGTGCCCCTTATCCAAAAACATCCCTTTCATCTTAATCAGCTCATCACAAACCTTGTTACGTTCTGAGGTCATTCTAGCAATATATATATAGCTTGTCCTCTAACCAAATTTTTCTTCTGAGGAACGGGGTGATTACTTGTAAGGTACAAGTACCCATTACAGAATGTCTCTTTTCTGAAGATATGTGATTTAAATCCTCCAACCTTGTGGAAAATAGTGGTATCCAAATAATTAATTGCATTTTTGTCCCAATTGGAAGTAAACTTAAAATAATCTAAACAACCATTCAAATACACCTCAAAGTTGTGAATTTCTTCCTCCTTACCATTCCACAATATAAATATATTGTCCAAGAATCGGCTGTAAAGTTGAAAATATTTAGAGAATGGACTTTTAAAAACATGCTCTTCCTCCCACCCCATCACCAAATTGACATACGTAGGGGAACATGCAGCACCCATAGCTAATCCAGTCATTTGTTGATAGTGTCCACCTTGAAAGTGAATAAAATTGTTGTCAAGAGCAGTTTCCATTAGTTCATGTACAAGAGAAACAACGTCATTAGACAATGACGAGTAGCTATGAAGTGTGCCCTGAAAATATTGTAAACCTTCTTCCATAGGGATTACTGAAAAGTGGTCTTTCATGTCAATTGTAATAAAAATTAAATCTTTTTTCCATACAGAATCCTTTAATTTACCAAGAAAATCCCAGGAATCTTTCACTATATGTACTTTCTTAAACATAACCTCTTTAGTCCAATGATCTACAAAAACTGTTAAGGGGTGGGTCTTGGACTCCCTAGTTGACAGTTTTGGTCAAAATGAGGGGTTAATCACTGATTTGTGAATCTTTGGGATTCCAAAAAAAAAATTCGGAATCGTAGGATAGATCTGTTTCAAAAAATCATAGGTTGTTTGGTCTATTCGTTTATCAGCTAAATATTCTTCCAGTAAATAATCTACTCTATTGTATGCTATGTTCATTTGGTTTTTAGAGACCATGGTGTATGTTTCACTATCCAGTAATGTTTTGGTCATAACATTGTTGTAATCTTCAGTGTTAAATAAAACTACCCCAGCTCCCTTATCTGGTTTCATTATTCTAATCTTATCGTTGCTCCTTAAAGATCTTAAAATTTATTTTTCATCATTGGTTAAATTAGAAAAAAAATGTTGTCCTGGGAGAATAAACGGTAAATTTCTTCTGTTACACCCTTCTTAAACACTTGAATAATTGGATTTAAAGGTGGAACAAAAGTACTGTGTCTTTTTAGACCTGTATGTCCCATATTGTTCACCTGCTCATTAAATAACACAGGTGATGCCATTTAATTGTTGAACAATTTTTAGTATTTAAGGAAAGGAAGTGATGTAAATTGTTGTATCTGAAGAAGTCTCTGATTCAGACGAAACCGCTCATACTGATATTGTTATTGGATTATTAAACAACGTGAATTCTCTGCTGATGTTGGCCTGCCTTTTGTTTTTGATTTTCTACATTTTGTTTGTATTGTGTACTACATGCTTTAACTTATTAGACATTCACATGTAGTTATGTTTTTACCTTTACAGAACAAAGGATATCAGAAAATTTGACCTATTTTTTGTTACCTTTTCCTCACTTCCCTTACATAACCCAGTTTCCAAGGTTACTTTAGCTAAATGGCTTAAGGATTGTATTACCTTTATTTATCATTCATAGGGCCTCCAATCTCCATGTCCTGTGAAAGTTCATTCAACTAGAGCAGTAGCAGCTTCTGCAGTTGTGCTAGAGCTTCCTTAGATGACATTTGTGCAGCAGGTACATAGGCATCTCCTCGGACCTTTATTACTCATTACAAACTGGACCAGGTATCTAGGGGATGTGCATCATCCGGTTCGATGGTTCTCAGGAATAGTCTGTCATGAGACCACCCACGATTCATGTAGCTAGGGACTCTGTCCCACAGTCAAGGATTACGTGAAGATTGACAACATCATTTAAAGAAGTTATGTCTTACCATAACGTTTCATCTGTGTTGTCAATCTTCACTAATCCTTGACACCTCCCCTTCCCCCAGTCTGAGACTCTTGGTGAACTGAATGCTTCCAAGACTGGCTTTATAATATGGACACAGATCTGGTCTCTTATTGTTGTTTACTATTTGTCTGCCACTATTTTAGGCAAACTCGATTTGAGGTAATTTAGAGAAGAGCATTATGGGTAGAACCTAACTCGAGAGTTTAGAAGGTGCCAGCTGAAGTAAAAGGCCAAGTCAGTTCTGAGGATTAGAGAAGTTCGACAACACAGATGGAATGTTATGATAAGACATAACTTTTTTTTTCCTGCTTTGTTCGAGGCTGAAACCAAAAATGGCCCAGACTACATTATGGTCTGAACTGCATATGGAGAAGAGGCCTAGAGGAGCAACATAGCCTGGGTGTGTGACTGTGGTATAGCAAACTGTGACATGACAGAGGACTCACAACAAGGGATATTGATAGATGGCAGGAGAACAAAACAATGGTGGCATGATGAGAAGCCATAAAGGAGAAACCTGGGGAGAAGTGGAATAATCATTAAGAAATTTTGCCAAGGTGAAAAGATGGAGAAAGCTAGTGGGACTCGCAAGGGAGTTAAGGGAAATTTACAAGGGCAAATGAAAAATTGTACAAGGACTAAAGGAACATGAGGGAAGATTTTTGGAAAGGATATATGGTAGTTAGGAACATGGCAACAATGTAAAGAAGAGAAGGGGAAGCAGATAGATGGTTATCTGCATGCATTAGGACAATGAAGAAGACATTCTTCAGACACACATATAAAATAAAGGAGGGGAGGTTGAGAAGCTAGCTTGAGATGATAAAAGAACAAAGCAGCAAAAGAAGAGGTGAAAATTTGAAACAAATATTTTGTAGTAGGTTTCATCAAAGAAGCAGCAGAGAGTGCACCATGTTGTTGGGCAGGACTCAGTATTGCAAAGATGATCTAATAGAAAAATTGAAAAACTGGAAAACTCAGTAAGGGGGTTGAAGGATGTTAGGACACAAGCACAAGATGGGATCTCACCAGGGAACCCAGAAGAAGCATTGCTGAGGTTTCTGTAGTACTAGTGACAGAACTTTGCATTAGATTCCTTATAGAAGGGGTTGTCATATATGCTGTAGGCAAGTAGTTGATCTGCAGGGATGGAGGAATGAGCAGCCCAGAACACTCATGCCAGTTAGTCTAACTACATTTGTGGGCTCACTAGTGCAGACAATGCAGACAGTGGAGAAGACAAGGTTCACAAAATTCTTGAAATGGAATGGCCATTTAAGTCCTAACAAGGGCTCAGAGCAGAAGATTCTGTCAGACTAACCTGATATAGTTTTATGACTGTCTCCTGGGAAGTGGTCAGGGATACTTTTATGAATGTGATTCATCTGTATTTCAGGAAAGATCCATCAACAAACTCAGCCAACAACCACAGTCCATTAACAAACTGTGGTTGTTGGCTGAGTTTATTTCAGGAAAGATCCTGACTCAGTCCCAACTTCTGTCACTAGTGCTACAAAAACTGCAGGCTTGTTATTATAGTGAAGGAATAGGAGTGAGTTGTGGACTGTGTGGATGTGTAATGAAGTTTACACTAGGGAATTAGATAGGCAACAAGGAATAAAAAGTAATTGCCGGGGAGGTCTTTAAGAGGGTCAGAAATTAACATGTTCTACAAGGATTAGCTGTGAGTCCATACCTTTTTAATGTTATTCTCAGGTCTATATTAGAACACCAAACTTTCAAAATTTCGAGTGTTCTAATATCGACCTGTTTTCAGCGAATGCTGAAAATATCGAAGAAACAGAAAACCAAATTCTTTCCTAGGGAAAGAATTTGGTTGTCCGTTTTTGTTGCTTCGGTATTTTCAGCGCTCTGGTAGAAAGTTACAGGTCAGGTTCAGGTAAGTGTGTGATTGTGCGGATATGAGGGTTAGAGCGGGTTAGGTGAGTTAGGGTTAGGGCGTGGGTCAGGTAAGTGTGCGATTGTGTGGATGTGAGGGTTAGGGCGGGGTAGGTGAGTTAGGGTTAGGGTGCGGGTGAGGTGACTGTGCGATAGTGATGGACCTTAGGGTTTGGGTTAAGGTAAGTGGATAGTTAGTGGTGTATGTATAGATTAGTGTAGGGTTAGGTGTAAGAGTTTAGGTGTATGTGTGTGGATTGCTGTTTGTTTGGTGTGCTTGTGTTGTGTGTATGTGTTTTGGAACAGCAAAATTTTTCCCTAGGAAAAAAGTCACCGTTCTGAATGTTCGATGTTTTAAATTTTTGATTCATAAGGTTCGATATTAGAACACTCTAAATTTTGAATGTTTGGAGTTCTAATATAGACCCGTTATTCTCAGACTTCACACTGGACATTGAAACTGGGTCAGTCTGTCTGCAGGTGATGCCTGGACTAGGTGTGTGGTGACACATGAGGGAACATGCATAAGGAGGGACCTTAAAAGAGGGAGGTGTTAAGTTCACTTCAGCCCTTAGGTATGCATGTATGGTGCAGCACCTGGGGAATGATGACCTGGAACATGATCTACAGCCAGTGAACTCTAACATGAAATAGAATGACCTGGGAATTACCACTGAAGAAAATCAAAACCACCAGATACAGTGTGAAAAGGTAGCAATGAAGGTAGAACAAATATTAGGGGGCATATATAAGGGAGTGGACTGCATGAATAAGAAGGTGGTAGTACTTCATCAGGTACTGGTGAGGCCAGAATTGTTCTTTCATTAATGAGAGACCAAGACTTGAGTTAGTCTTCAGGTACTTATATTCTAATTATAATGTTGAGTTTTTCAAATTCCATTTCAAGCTAATTAAATATATATTTTCTAAGATATTAATTACTTTAAGAATTCAGATATGCCTGTAGATTGTCATGTGAGAGCTAACCACTTTACTTTTATCTGTGTGTGTGTGTGTGTGTGTGTGTGTGTGTGTGTGTGTGTGTGTGTGTGTGTGTGTGTGTGTGTGTGTAAGTATGTTAAAAAAAAAACACAGAAGTCTGTTTCCATACATCAGATATTTGCCCCTGTCTCAAGGACGTATTATAAAGTAAATGAGTATTCAGTTAATTCTTTTGACAACAGTTAAACTACTGTATTACAGATGTTATATAATGTAGTTGCCTTTTTAGCATAGCTAATAAATACAATAAAATGTTCCATCTTCAGTAATGGAAAATCAGTTAAAGAAGAACTTCAAGTAAAATGTGTCTGTTAGTAGAAAGGTTTCTTATCAAACTGCATAAATGACTTGGAAGGAGCACAGTATTTTTAAATAAACTTGTAGATCATTAGCATATTTCATTATTTGCTTTCAGTGTTCCACATTGGTACAATAAAATCAAGGGATCAGGTACATATTGAAGTTTTTCTTGGATACTGGAGTCGTAAAGTGAATTGTTATTACTGTATGGATTTATTGCACTTCTTTACAAAGAGAATCCTCTAATATTATACATTTAAGATTACATTAGCACCTATTGTTCTGGTTTACATTTCATTATACCCATTTTGGAAGTAATCACGTACTTTGTTGGAATTTGTCGGTTACTTAAGAGACAGAACTTTCCAGAAAAAGCTTCTTTATGGGCTTTTTCAGTTTGTATGTTGCATCGTACACTGGGCAGCACATTGGCGCAGCAGATAGTGTTGTTGCCTCACAGCAGGAGGTTCTTTGGTTCAATTCCTAGCTGAGGTGCCTTTCAGGTGGAATCTGCATGCCCTCCCTGTGTTTGCTTTGGTTTTCTCAGGGTGTTCTGGTTTCCTCCCACACTCCAAAGACATGCAGCTGGTGGATTAGATACGCTAAACTGGCGATAGTTTTGAGGGTACATGCTTGTGAACATTTTAAAAGAAAACGAAAAGCATGGCTAGCCACCCAGTGTTGTGAATTTTGGCGCTAGCTAGATGATTGTCACTGTTGAAGTAAAACGCTGACCCCATGTGGAAAATGGGGGAAAAAGGGTTGTGGATGGATGGATGGATGGATGCATGGATGGATGTTGCAACATACCACTGTATATGGTATGTTCTAGACCCTCGATTATCAAATATCAGTTTTGACAATAAACAGGATGAACCACTTTTACAAAGGATACTTCAGAGGGTCTATAAAAACAGTTAACAAGAATGTTATTTTGTCAGTATTTAATGCTAATCTTAGTTCATCAATTATCATCTGTTAGATTCTTACCTTTGAAACCCTTTAGCTAGTTAATTCTTCATATACACAGACACATCTACTCCTACACTATACTGCTTGCAGACTACACATACATACATCCATACATACGTATACACACACACGCACACAAAACATTACATTTTGGATAGAAAAGTGACTCTTCTGTGGGGGGATCCTCTCTTTCCTGAAATGGAGAAGTAGATATGTAGGGTCATCATACTTTGGTTGGCTGGATTTTCTTAATAATCCCTAACCCCCATTGTGCCCGGCAAGATATATATGGATTAGTATGCAGTGTGTATTGTGAGAAAGTCATACCACCTTTATGCTAATATTTTCCTGTATAGCAATAGTTCTGTGTTTTACCATTTAATACCGCTATTACTGTGTTCAGGTTTAAACTGTAAGCCATGACTTTGGATGCTTCTCCAGCATGTTTGCCTTGCCCTCTCTCTGAGAGATAAAAGGAAATCGAACATTACCTTACATTGGCTCCTCAATGGCCAGGTCTCCTAATTCCATCCAAGTTGCCTGAGTCATAAGCAGGTCTCCATCCCTCTTTTACATGGAGCTGACATTATGTTTTGTGTTGTTATGGTATCTTATATTATACTTGCGGTTTATGAACTCCTGCTGTTTTGTTCGCAAGTGCATCTTATTTTAAGGTTGTGGAGATACTTGTGTAGTTTATGTACTTTTAATGCACATGTTTGCTAATGCAGGCTGATTAAGATCATTCTTTTAAATGTTTCTTATCTTCAGCAGTAACAATTTCAGCTGTCATTAACATATTTTGCATTCATCACTTTTGTAAGCAGTAGATATTATGTATGTGTCCACATTTATATATTTATTGTATTTTTATGTGTGTCTTGTTTAACCTCTTATCCAGGATGTGTCACCATTGGTTTGTTTCATATCTGTCAACCAGCTTAGTTAACAGACTCTAATAGTAAATGATGATCATAGTTACACAGCTGTGACTTGAAAACAATGCATACTGCACATGCTTTCAGCATAACTGTAAACTTTAATGAGAGACTGAGACACCCATTTTACTGACAGGAAACATGCAGTGTCTCTCCATCATGTTTCATTCGTACTGCACTTTAGAACCAATAAAAGTACATCTGGCAGGATTGTTATGCAAGGAAAATGTTAGTTTCTTATGCAGCAGTAGATAGCACAAAAATTTAAAGTTGTTCTCAGCAAAATTCTGCTTACCACATCAATAAAAATAGATTTTGATTTGGATGTGCGTCTGCAGTTGATGAAATCAGCTACAGTCACAGCATTTGTATTGCCATTATGTAAGTGATTCTTCCAACTGGTCAAAAAATAATCTCAGTATATTTTTTCTTGTTTATTTTTATTTGTTTCTAACAGCTTCTTAACTAGCTGTATTCTAAAAACAGTTGTTAAAATTATAAAGAATACAGTATACATTCTCATTAAGCTGCATACAGTTTCCTTATTTCATGCTCATAGGAGAATACTAGGCTGACTGACCTTAACAGACATTTTAAGTCCAGCCAATAACCTGAGGTCAGAATCAAACCCTGTATCTAGTGTCTGAAATGAAGATCTTAACCATTATGCCAGATCCACCCCCAGTGTTAATCTGTAGTGACTGTTAAAGGAAAACTCCTCCCTTTCCTACAGTTTAACTCAACCCTTAGGTTTCTTTTCTCCCTAAAATATTGTTAAAGAATTGTGTAGGTGCCATAAACCTGCTTTACTTTTTAAAACTTTCATTTCCTTGCATTGGAATCAAAGGAAGGGAAAGCCCACCTACTTTTATTTTCATATACTGTCAGAAGAATTTGTCTCTGCCTGCATGACATATCATAGACTCAGATAAATCTGTAGATTACCTTGCCAAGTAAGGCTGTCAGTCTTAGCTGGGCAATTAATCCTGCTAATGTCAGGAACACGGCAGCCGATATAAAAAATACAGAAAGCCGTGGAACTGTTTTCCATTGTTCTTATTGCAGAGAGGATGAGAACTTAACACTCCACATCCATAGCAAAACAAAGCAATTAGATCAGTCAGTTGCCACCTCTTCTGACAAATGTACATAAACAGCAACACAGTATTAAAATGATAATCTTTAAATGTTCATTATTTTCAGTAGTTTATATATTAAGATTACTTAAATGTAGTATCAATTTCTATGATTTTTATAGAAAAGTCAGAAAATATTTTTTGTTGTAAAGTATCAACACATTTACCATTTTCAAGCACCCCCCCCCCCACACACACACACACACACACACAGGACAGAACTGTAGAAAGAGACAAGTGGCAAGCCTATCAACTAGATTGCACTGATAATGTTCATAAAAAAGTTTTTTTATGCTTGGGGATGCATATCTGGTACGTGCAGATCCATGCTAAGAGATTCCTACTGATTTTGGGTCAGTCCTTACATTGTTAAGAGTGCATCAGCATTTTGTAGTCCACAAAGGAAATGTGACTATTGATGACAACCATAATATACAGCTGAATTTACTTTAACGTTTACTATGTGTTCTTGCATTAAAAACATTAAAAGAAAATCAAAAGTACTTAACTGTGTTTAAAAACACACACACACACACACACGCACACACAATCCTATGTTTTTGTACACGTACTTCTGTATATATATATATATATATATATATATATATATATATATTATCTATGTATTGCACATGCAATCTTTGTCAATGTCTTTATGTCAGCTTTTTTCTTTGCATTGCTAAGTGAATTTATTACTTGTTGCTATCTTTGCCAATGTAGACCAAGCTGTGGCTGAAAAGTTTCCTGGGACCAGTTTACTTTCCTGATTACCAAAGTATAAATAAATATGAAATATGTAAAAGGGGGTGAACATGACAGGAATAATTAAGGAACTAATAATGTACATTTTAATTGTGCATCATTCATGAGAGAGAAAAAAACTTCCACCTGAAGGCATAGGGGAGTAGCAGACAGACATAGTCTGGAGTCCTACTACTTGCCACCTGTTATTGTACCGCAAGGATCATTTACTGCAGTGAGAGGTTTCACACCTCAGCATGAGAATGCGGGGGAAGGTCAGTCATTTCTTTGAACTACAAAAGTGTCCCTTTACAAAAGCCTGCTATTTACCTACTTTCTTTTGTTGGAAGTAACTAACAACTGATTATAGCATAGAACAAGATCTGACAGACACATAAATGAGGCCCAGTCAGGGAAATATAGAAGTAGCTCTGTTACAGAAGATCTTTTAGATGACAGTGCTTCACAGTCCTGCCATTCTACCTGAGTGGCATGAGAAAACACCACTTCCTTATATCTAGCATAATTCATGTAAAGAGGACTTGAAATGTGTTCTGGGAAGAAGGAATCAAAGCCCCATCACCTGCCATTTTGAAAGAAACACATTAAAATTGTAAAAGAAACACTTGTAGTGATATTGAGGCATTAAAATAGCCCAGAAAACAAAGATACAATAAAAAACATGTTTTCTGAGTTCTAAGGTGGAGATTTTTTTTTAATGACTAAATGTTAGTCTACACTATGATGAGCTGTATGCACTTATATTGTTGTGCGAGTCTGAATGACAATAAAGTTTACTTTGACTTAAGTTTGACTGTCACACTTAAACTGCACTTTCTTCAACAGATGTTCCACTTTCCCTGCCTAATACTTGTGATTCTCATTGCATTTATTGAAGGGCAACGTAGATCTCAGTGATGTGTCTTCGCTGTCACCTGTGCTTCAGCCATAGTAGTGAGCTCAGAGAGTTGTCTTACTTTAGCGGAACTCCTGCCCTGTCTAGTCTTCAAAAACTAAATAAATACAAAATATCCCTGAAAGAAGTGCATAGAGGAGCTATTGACATGATACTTTCCACATCCCATTTTGGTGCTCCACCCCATAGACTGAGCTCCTTTGCCATTAGTGCAAATCCAGAATATGAACAAGATCATCAGCATGGCTCTTTTTTTTGGTACTTACGTATTACCGCAACCAGATTTTCGCAGTTGCGAATTTCGCATACTTCAATAGAAACAAGCTCATGAGACGCTGTGAGGTGGTATTTTGAGTCTTTTTTGCTAAGGAATAAGTTTGGTTTCACTTCAGGAAGACAAACAATTGAGAAAACACTCTTCCTGTCTTGGCGTGCATTACACATGCACACTTGAATTGTTGCGCCCACTAGCTTACTGACCAACTGATTTTTTTTTTCAGTGTGTGGAAGAAATCCTTCATGGAAGGAGCGCAGATACACAGGGATTATGCTTCGGTCTCACTTTTTATTTTTAACCATATGTTCAGGTAAAAATGAAGATGGTGCTACATGCCACAAACGACAAAAAGAAGCTCATTCAGGCAGTAGAATGTTTTTCAGTGCTGTTCTTACTAGGATTAATCAGGAAGTGATTTTCACTTTAGCTTTCATAATTTCTAAAGAATGGGCAGTGCTTCCCAAACGGGGGGGCACTTTCTTACCACCTGGAGTGAAAATTTTCATACGTAAAGGAAGCACTCGTTCTCCATGCGAGATGTAACTTTTGTTAGGCTGACAGGGTGTATTGCATGATTCACTTTCCTTTTGCTGACATCTTGGTGAGAAATGCAGCTCTTGCAAGGCGGGGCGCCACTGTTGAGTTTCAGGAGGTATGAGGTGTGTCACACAAAAGTTTCACACTTAGTCCTTTTCCTGGTTCAAACCCACTGCAACAGAGTAATGCTTACTTCTTCACAGACCCCTTATTAGGTTAAGCAACCTGTTTCAAAACACACATGCCAAATTATGGCAGTGCGAAAATCTGGTTGCGATAATACGTAAGTACCCTTTTTTCTAACATTAAATTAACTATAGTAGTTTGGATTTAAACATCTGTTGATGGCAGAATAGTTTTTAGTATGGTCTCTGTCAAGATACTAATGTCCACTATAACCCAGGTCAAAAAGTTTTAATAGTAAATTTGTTTCAGAGATTACTTAGCATCCATGTGAACAGAGTAGGAATGTTGCATACAGAATCAAGGAAAAAATATCTCACATTGGAAACGGATTGCAAATCAGGAATTGAAAGTGAAATGGCTGAGTGATCCTTCATGGAGAAATTATAGTATCTTTTCTTCTGTTAAAACTTTTATCAATTAACTAGGAGTTTCCTGCATGATAGGGGACCTTTCTGGTGACATACTGTATGAATCTTTGTACTTGCATGTATTTAATTGTTTGCTCCTCCCAGCTGCTTATACCGTAGCAATGTATTCTGTAACTGTGCACTTATTCTAATGTCACAGTGACAGATGCTGCAGTGATAAAGATAATGTCAGCCATTCCACTAGCTGCCCAGACTCTCAGTATTTTACTTGCGTATCTAAATTATTTCTCTTGTCCTGGACAGTAGTTACTCAGCAATGCATTATAGCTCCAGAATGAGAGAGCAGGTTTTATGTGCATTACATGACTCCACTGCTGCACTACTGATCATTGTCTCATGGCTTTCCAGGAATCCGAGCATGGATATATTAACCTACAGTCTAAGTGGCTTTCAGGAAATTGATGATTGATGATCTGATACATTTCTTTACACCTTTCCTGACACTTGCTGCCTTACAGTTAATTAACTGTGTTACAGAGGAATTTAAGGTAGCCATATCTGAACTAAATAACTCACTATACGTCCCTCTTAGATATCATCAGCTTAGTCACAGTAATTGTTTGCCACTTATATTGCAACCTTTCTTTGTATAAACACTGATATTTAATATAGGAGAAAAATGGCTTATATATTGGACTTTGCTGGCTCGATTCCTCTGGCTGCTAATGTTATCCTGTCATACAGTTGCTTCTTGTATTTCATTCAGGGCCTATTGTATCGATTCTTCTTACTGCATAAATTCATGGTATTTTGCAAATTCCACCTTTAACAGTTCTAGTGAGTCCATTTGCATCCTGTCATACTTTATTTCTGTATTATTCTGGCTTTGTGGCCTGCTTACTTCATCATATCTCTTAGCTGTCCTGACAATCAAATTTCGATTGAGGTTACAATAGGGCACCAATTGTTTGTTTTATTTCATTTTATTTTTAACTTCCTGAAGGGTTGTTGATGTTATATGGGCTGTAGATGTTCCCAACTAGTTGGATAGGAGCTTGTACTGCTTAAAATCTCTTGCCCAGGTAGAGCAGGCACTTGCGTCTTTGCAACACACGATTGATTGAGTGAGAAGTGAAGTAGGGGGTACGTAAGTCATAAGCTTTTAACTTGTCATACCTAATTTTAAAAGAGTTTAAGTACATACTTTGTTAAAAATTCAGTGAAATATGGATTCACTAAATTTGTATGTTACAAAATCAAATTATATCAAATAATGCATGCATTATAAAGTGTATTATAAGCAAAGTGAAGTTGATACTTGTTCAAATTGCAATAAACTACTGGAACTTTTGAAGGTCATTGATAGCAGGTCCTTTAGTGATAATAAAAAAGATTCTTGCGTGTGTCACTTTAGAAAAGTATTTACTATGATTTCTGAATACTTAATTGATTGGAAATCGACTTATGAGTGCTTGGATTGCCATAAACAGAATGTTGATCAGAAATTACTTCTGGATATCAGTGTGAATTAGGAGTTTAGCCAAGTCAGATTCTCCAGCAAAGAAAGAAGCTAAGTGTAAGAAAAGGAAGAAGGTGACAAAAAAAGAGTAAAAATACTGGATGTGACATAGCAGAGAAGCAGGTTGTGGATGTTATTTCTGAAAGCCAGTTGAATTTAAGTAGTACTGATGAGGTAGCTGACATAGACTATGGAGAAAATTCTGTCGATAACCTCAATTCAGACGAATTACATGCCCCCTGGATAGAGTTGATTCAAGTTATTTTGTACAAGAACATAGGCCTGTGTGTCTCTTTCTAAGAACGGAAGGGAAGTTAATGATTCAAAGGCTTTAAGTGAGGTTAGAAATAATTGCATTTAAATTTAGATTGTGTAACTATAGAAAATTCTATTTCTGTTTTATTGATACCTGAATCAGATACCTGAAATAAGAATGTTACTATCAGGAGACATATTAAAAAGATAAGTCAGACAGAACCTCATGATACATTAGATTGTGTAGATGTTAAAGAAAGTGAACATTTAACAGCTCAAGGCGTAACTGAATCACATGAAGTGTTAATTTTGAGGGACTCCATGCTAAAACCTGTTATTAAAGAACTATCAAAAATGGATAAGTCCTGTCTTACTGTAGCTGCAGCTGGTGGACACTATTAAGCTTTTGTAAATTCTGAAACTAGTGAAATTGGCATATAGTCTATATATAATACATACGGGGACTAATGAATTAAAACATATTGCGACTAGTGAAACCTGCATACAGTCTATATGTAATACATGTGAGAACTATTGAGTTAAAACACGCACCCTTGAAGTATATGATGAACTCAAATGTTGAGTATAATAGAATATCTAGAAAGGATTAATGTCCATTATAGCTTGAGTGAGATTTTTCTATCCTTTTTTAGTAAAATGATTGACCAGTTGCATCCTTTTAAATATTAGAACAAAAAGGGAATGTAATGTTACACAAGAACCAGTAGAATGTATTTTACGTAATGCTAGAAGCTTAGGAAATAAGTTCACTGAATTAATCTGTTTAATAGTTGCAGAATAATATAAAATCATAGCAATAACAGAAGATCTAATGTTGTCAATCTTCACATAATCCTTGACTGTGGGCGCTGTTCCGAGCCTTGGAACCAAGTTGGCCATTTATTTCAGCTCACACCTTTCAAACTCTCGAGCTAGCCGTTATCCATAATGCTCCTCTCAAAATTACCTCAGATCTCATTTGCCAGGCACATACGACTGCTCTCATGCTTTGGCCTACAGTTTAAGTAAGTTTTCCCTTCAAAATATCCTTTTTCTCTTTATAAGTCTCTCTTTTATCTTTAGGGCCTTTTCTATCTACCTGCTCCTCTCGTTTTCTTAAATAGCGTGTGTGTGTGGATCTCTCCCTCACTCTAAACACTACCGTTGGTATTTCTTCCTCAATACCATTGTTGGTACTTCTTTATACCTATTCAGGTATTCTCTCTTACCATAATTGGTATTTCCTTTCTTTTTTCTCCTGTTTAAAATAAAAAAAAAGAAATCTTTCTTTGTTCTTCTGGCGAGTGAGTGTGTGTGATTGTGTGTGTTTTCATTATGACTGGTAAGTCTGAATCTCCAGGCAAGTCATCTGAGGGCACCTCAGGGTTTAAAAGGTGCCAGAAGTACGAGAGGAAAATGCCCAACTTGGACAGGCATGTGTATTGTGTATATTGCCTAGGTAAAGTTCACCTGCGGAAGAACTGTTAAATTTGCCATGCTTTTTCTGACAGGACACTCACCAAACGGAAAAACAAACTTATTCTTAAAGGACTGCTAAATGGTGACTTTGAAGAGGCCATTTCTGGGTCCAAAACAGAAGCCAGTTCTTCTTCATCATCATTATCCTCCTCTTCTGAGAAGTGACCTTCCTCAGTTCCTAGCACTTCAGAACCACCTAAAAAGCTTTCTAAGCAGCATTTGGTGTCGAAGAGCTCCACAGCACCAGATGGTGAAAGAAGATTCGGTGCCTACCATGACTTCTGACTTAATATCAGTTGCCTCAGCACCAAAAGACTCATCTGTACCAGAGCAGTCTGAGGTTATTTTTGTTCCGAGATCCAGATTTTCTTCTATTGACCTGTTCAAGGATAGACCACTGAGCCCATTCGTCGATATGAGACCCACCCCCAGATCTCCTTCATCTGGTTCAATTCGATGCACCAAGAGTCTGTCTGAATCAGACATTGAGACAGGTGGATCAGCTCCTTATGGCAAGGGGATTGTCTTCAGTTCCTAGTCAAACCGGCACCGGGACTGCCCCTATTATGACATCATCCATTATTCCTCCTCCAACTCCTATTGGAGCCCATGGTTCTGACATTCCCGACTTTGACTGCCTCGGTTCTGGTAGCAGCTTTGTCTCTGAAACCAAGGGTTGCCTTGAATCCCTCTGGGTTTTTGGCCCTGGAGACTTCCCAAGGTTGAGACACTCTGGCCGGTTCTGAGGTGCATGGATCAACTTCATTATAGAGCATTCCATGACCCTCGGTGCTTCTGCCTTCATTGGATTGACCCAGGCTTTGGTTTCGGGGGTTGCCGCCTCAGTGCATGGTGGGACCTCAGTTCCGAAGGAGTCTATTTCGGTTCCGGGCTCCCATCCCTCTACAGGAGGGGTTGCCCTTCCGAATCATGGAGAAGGCCTTGTCCATTGGGGACTCCGTCTCTGCCATCCCTGTCGGGCCAGACTTCTACATCTCCTCGACCTGAGATTCCATCTGTCTCTACCCTGGAATAGAGGGCACAAGAGCCCCAGGAAAGACCCTCTTTGGTGGTTTAGTCTTTGGACACTTCCTCAGAACCCCCCCCCCCCAAGGAAGTGCCTGCAAAGAAAATGTGCAAGAGAAAGCACTTAGAATCCCAAGAGGAGTCCTTCACAGAAGATACCGACTTTGATGAAGGGGAAGGTTCCCCCAGGTCACCCCCTGATGGTTTGCTTCGGGGACATCCTAGAGATCCTGAAACAGAGGGCTGGCTGTTTTTTCCCAACCTTCTTCAGAGGAGTCTGTATACCTGGAGGCTTTTTGTGCCCAACCTTTTACCTCTTGGATCTCTCCACCCACTGATGAGCTTATTAAACTGATCGCTCGGTGAGAGTGGAAGATGCCCATCTCCATCAAACTCATCCCCAACAGACCTGACTGGATCCTTTTCACCCCCCAAAGAAGAACAGCATTGGTCTAAAGGTATACCCGTGGATGCCACGGTGATAGCGGCAGCCACTAAGAAGGAACTTGCTGAGGAAATTCCTACTATCCATCCTCCTAACAAGGAGTCAAGGACTATGGACAGGTTTGGCAAGTGCATTTATGCATCATCGACCTTTCCTTTCAGGTCCTTGAACTACATGGGGGACTTTAGAAGGTTACAGAGGGATCTAGTCAAAGAGTTCTCGGATACCCTCTCAGGAGCTGTAGCCGAAGGGGTACAGGACAAAGTTACTTCTCAGCTTGCCACCGTAGAAGCAATTTCTGTCTTGTCCATGAGGATGATTGCCCACGCACTTGAAGGGATGACAAGAGCAGCAGGTTCAGGCATAGCCATTAGAAGTCACTCCTGGATGTGCTTGTGTGACTTTGTGGAGCCATTTAAAATGTCATTTGTCAATGCTCCATTTGACGGATCATCCCTTTTTGGTCCTAAGATAAAAGACACTCTGGCCAGATGTGAGAAAGATGGGAAGACTCTTTCTGCTGTAGGCATACGTTTCTCCGCTCCTCAACAGCCTTACTCTAGGAACCAGAGAAGTGGGAAACTATGATTTAAAAAATCCCAAGGGCCTTTCCAAGATTCATGTTGCAAGACTTTCCCTGGGGCAGAGGGGGAAGCAATGGAAGATGTCATCCTAATGGCAGAAGTGGCCCACAGAACCAGGGGTCCAGAGATTCCTTCTCTGGTACTTACTACCAGCACTCCTGAATGGATGCCTATTGTCTTCCTCTGGAGGCAATCAGGGGACAGTTATTCCTGCATCAACCCGTCTGGCAGCTGATAACTTTGGATGGACAAATGGGAGCATGGAATCGTATCCAGAGGTTACAATATCTCACTTTCTACAAGTCCAAAACCCCCAAAAAGACTCCTGGATGTTCCACACAATCACAGGGAAGCAGCAGTATTGGAAGTTCAAACTCTGCTCGACAAAAGAGTCATGCAAAAAATCCCACCAGACCAAATAGGATCCAGGTTTTACTCAAGGTTCTTTTTAGTGCCCCAAAAACAGGGGACTGGAGACCCATTTTGGATCTCAGACAGTTCAGCAAGGCAGTACAGCAAACCAAATTCCGGATAGTACGGTCCATACTTCCATTTATGGAAAAGTTTGATTGGATGTGCTGTATAGACCTCCAGGATGTATATTACCACATAAAAATGGAGAAATGCTCCAGGAGGTTCCTGCACTTCCGGCTATTTCCAATTCAGAGCACTGCCCTTTGGATTCACCTCAGCCCCCAGGGTGTTCACCAAATGCATGGCAGTGGTAGCAGCTCATCTCGGACTGCAAGGATCTCAAGTTTTTCCATACCTCTATGACTGGCTCTTCACCGTTACCACCAGGCATCAAACAGAACAGGCAAGAGATTACACTCTGCATCTCTTGGCATCGCAATAATTTACGGAAAGTCAAATTTGCAACCCTCGCAACAACTAGACTTCATCAGAGCCCTATTGGACACAGCTACAGGAATCGCTTCACTTCCATTGGAAAGGCTGCAAAGGATCAGATCTCAGGTCAGCCAAATTATCCCGAGCAAAAGTTTTCCAGCCAGGTTAATCCTACAAGCATTAGGCTCGATGGCAGCCTCAGTCACTCTTGTTCCCTTAGCAAGATGCCACATGCAAATCTTAACAATGGTCACTAGCCTCCCAGTGGTCTCTGATAGATCAGCCAATGTCTCACCCCATCTTTATTACCAGTTGCTGCAAACAGGATATTTCATTTTGGCTGCACTCCATTGAGATTCTTTTGGGCCGACCATTCATCCTTCTGCAACCCCAAGCCATATTGACCACGTATGCTTCCCAGATAAGGTGGGGGGGGGCATTATCTGGGAAGGATGGTCCAAGGCACATGGTCCCAACTGGAGGCCAACTTGCACATCAATATTCTAGAGATGAGGGCAGATGTTCATCGTGTTTCACTGTTGCAGTCATGACTGTAGGGTTCTCCCCTGCCGGCAGGCAGTCCTCGGTCGGCCAGAATCCCAAAGTCTGGGTCCGGCGTCAGCTGATCAGCCATTCTCCCTGACGTCAGAGTGCCAGGAGTACAAAGCTGACAGCCGACGCCATGTTCTCCAGTCTTTCTTGCCGTGCGGTGATGGCAGTTCGCAAGTGCCGGTCGGCTGACTCCTGACAATTTTTTATAAACGTTCTTCAGTCCGAAGACTTTCTTCTCCTACTCAAAGCTAAGTACCCCGTTGGGGAAACTTTTTTCTTGCTCCAGTCCGATGTCAGAAAAAGTTAATAATTGTATTTCATGTGGGAAGCAAATACCTCATAAGGATTTTCATTCTTACTGTATTCCTTGCTTAGGCCCTGACCACGACGTAGCTAGTTGTCGGTTTTGTGCTAGATTCAATCAACGTACGATTAAACGAAGGTATGATTTTGCATTTCATTACTTCGGTAGGTGTTTTAATTATAAAATGTCGTCGGATACGGTTCCGGCTACCGGAGTTCACAAACGACGCAAGGATAAAGACAGGCCTCCAAGGTCCAAATCAGACGATGTTATACAAGCAGAGCCAGCTTCAGGTTCGGCCGTCGTCAGTGAGGCGCTTTTGCAGCCCCTGTCGTCGGCCATTTCGGAACCAATAGCCGAAACGGACTCCCACGAGGAGCCAACTAGGCCTTTGAATATTTCTGTTGCAGGACCTTCGGACAATGCTCCTTCAGATGGGTCTGGAGCGGCTGTGCAGGTACCGGCTTCCGATGGGGGTTTTCACACTTACTCAGCTTTTAATAAAGGCAAAGCCAAAGACAAAAGCAAAGACTCCTTCCAAATCAAAGACTGCAGCCCAGGCCTCTTCTGATCCGGCACCCAAGTCTCAGAAACAGTTACTTAAGATGGTGGAGGACTGACTTACTATGATTAGGGGTTCACATCCCCCTCCAGATAAAAGGCCAAGGCAGGAAGTTTATTATGACTCCTCTGATCAGGCTTCTGTTTCTTCAGTTTCTTCTTCTGACCAGGAATATTCTTTCCGTCCTTATGAGGATTCTGATGCTGAGGAATCCATTCCTTCAGCTTCTCCCCCTGAGGATTTCTCTTTTGGGGAAACTTTTCATGAAATGATGGAACATTTTCACTGGGAAGGACAGGAGTACTCAGAATCTAAGAAAAGACTAAGGGATTTTCTTCTTCTTCCCCAACATAGACCCCTGGCTATTCCTCCTATTTTGGATATTGTGGATGATGCTTTCTCGGAGGCTAATATAACTCCTGACTCTTTTCCTCCAGCTCCTGTTAAGTCAGACAGATATTATAGGGTTCCTGATTCCCACCAGTTTTTATACAAGAATCCTAATGCTGACCCTGAAACCATTTCTCAGGGTCCTAAGGGGGTTAAGGCTGCTTCTGCTAAAAACCCCATTCCCACTGAGAAGGATTCCAGATCTTTAGAAAGATGGGGCAAAAAAGTGTACACTTCTGCTACTTTATCTATTAGGGCTTTAAACTGTCAGTTTCATATGCTGAAATACCAGCAATTTCTCCTGTCTGTTTTAAAACAAAAGCTAACTTCCATTTCCACCTGTGCAGATGATAAGGAATTACATGACTTAATGCATGCCACTGAACAAGTTGGGAAGTATGGTTTACACTGTGGATTTGATGCCTTGGAGGCTTCTTATAGGGCTGCTGCCTCTGGCACAGTCATTAGAAGGCATGCATGGTTAAAGGAACAAAATTTGCCAGATCAAGTAACAGCTAAATTATTGGATGCTCCTGTTCAGTATAATGTTTTGTTTGGATCTAAAGCTGAAGAGGTGATTAAAAAGATGGAGGACAAGGCAAAATCCATGCAAACAGTTAAAGATTTCTTACAAGTACAGCCACCCAGATTTAGTAGGAATTGGCCTACAAAAAATTGGTCCTTTCCCAATTCAGACAGGCCTCAGAGGGGTAGATACAGACGCTCCCGAGGAAGGCCTCAAACGCAAGCCTCTTATAGACCAAGACAGTGGACTGCTTCCACCTCTAGGGGAGGAGAGGACAGGTCGCAAGCTCATAGAAAACAGACTCAATGACTCCCTCTGTTGGGCTGCAGGAACTTCTTGCCTGGAAGCCCCTCTCGGAGGAAAACGTTCTCTTTTTCACCTAAATTGGACTCCTATAACCCAAGACAGGTGGGTTCTGGATGTGGTTTCAAGAGGTTACAAATTCCATTTTCATACCCTACCAAGACCAAGCGGATGGCCAGATCTTCCAAAACATCAATGGTTAGAGGCCTTAAACCAGGTGGAAGCTCTCTTGGCTATGAAAGCCATAGAACTAGTTCCACTTTCAGAGATGGGACAAGGTTTTTACTCAAGGCTCTTTCTAGTCACCAGGAAGCAAAATTCATGGAGACCCATTCTGGATCTGTCAGTCTTGAACACTTTTCTCAAGATACCAAAATTCAAGATGCTTACTCTACAGCAGCTACTTCCAATGCTGACCAAAAATGCATGGATGGTAACTTTGGATTTAAAGGAGGCATATTTACACATTCCCATCAGGCAGGAATGCAGAAAATACCTCAAGTTCAAGGCCGGATCGAGGCACTATCAATTCTCTGCGCTGCCCTTTGGATTGTCTACTGCGCCCAGGGTCTTCACCAAATGCCTGGCTCCGGTAGTAGCTTATTGCAGACTCAAGGGAATTCAAATTTACCCTTATCTGGATGACTGTCTTATTCAGGCAGACAGCAAGGATGTCTTACTCCAGCATCTAGAGTTTGTTCAGAATCTTCTCAAGTTCCTGGGATTCACTGTAAACATAAAAAAGTCAAATTTGACACCCTCACAACAGATAATATTTCTGGGCGCTTTTCTAAACACAGCAACCCAGATGGCATTTCTGACATATGAAAAACAATTACAGCTGGCTTCAACTTTCAAAACCTTGGCAACATTAACTCGGCTATCTGCAAGGAGATTCATGCAGGCTTTGGGTTACATGGCCTCCTGCATCCTTCTCGTACCATATGCAAGACTACATATGAGGAAAATACAGTGGTACCTAAAAAGTGTATGGTCTCAGCATTGCCACAGTTTAGACATACAGATCTCTGTCCTGCCTTGTCTTCTAAAGGAATTCCTTTGGTGGTCCAAGGCATGTACTCTAAACAAAGGAAAACCCTTCTGTCTGTCTCCTGCCACTCAGATACTAACCACGGATGCCTCAGATTATGCATGGGGAGCCCATTTTCTGGGCAACTGTCTGCAGGGCCTTTGGACAAAGGATCAGAAGCACGTGCATATCAATTTAAAGGAAATGTTAGCCATTCAGAAAGCTTTATTGGCCTTCAGGAATCTTCTATAACCAGGACAACTGCTGATATGGACAGACAACACCACAGTTATGTGGTACATAAACAAGCAAGGGGGATCTCATTCCTATCCCCTTTGCAGACTAGCCATGAATCTTTGGAACTCAGCTCTAGCTTGCAAACTGGACCTTCAAGCTCAGTTTCTACCAGGGAAGCTAAACTTCCTGGCAGACAGTCTGAGCAGAAACCTATCGGACCCACACGAATGGATGCTGGACACCGACATATTCAAGATGATTACAGCGGTCTGGGGATGTCCTCACATAGACCTCTTTGCATCCCACCTCAGTCATCAACTACAGATTTTTTGCACCAGGACATTCCACGAACTAGCTTGGAAAGTGGATGCACTATCATTCAGTTGGAGAAACCTCTTGGGGTATGCCTTTCCACCTCTTCCTCTTCTTCCACGGGTATTATTAAAGATCAAACAGGAAAAGCCAGGATGATAATCTTGCTGGCCCCAAATTGGCCTCGACTGTTTTGGTACCCAACACTGAAAAACCTTTGTCTGGAGCCCCCTTGGGTTTTACCACAGACTCCGAACCTTCTGTCCCAACACCAGGGTCAGGTTCTGCACTCCCATGTCAAACCTCTCAGCCTGGCGGCCTGGTTAATCCAGGATCTTTGATTCATTCTCTCCTACCCAAGCAGGTTATGGATGCCATTTTAGAAGCCAGACGTCCTAGCACTAGAAAATCTTATGCAGGAAAATGGAAAATATTTTGTTCCTGGATGCAGGCTCAGGATTCTGATCTTCTTATTCCTAACATTCCTCTGATTTTACTTTACCTGACAGACCTCTTACATAAGGGTCTCTCTTTCTCTTCAATAAAGATACATGCCTCTGCTATTTCTGCTCATTATAATACAGACCCTGCAATCTTTTCCCACCAGCTCATGAGACAGTTTCTCAGAGGAGCTAAGAACTTAAGGCCCCCTAGATCTCCTCCCATTCTTGCTTGGGATCTCAACTATGTTTTGGAAAAACTCACCTTACCTCCTTTTGAGCCTGCTGCCACATCTGACATCAAGTTTTTATCTTGGAAGACAGCTATCCTGTTAGCTCTGACCTCTGCCAGGAGAGTTTCGGAGTTGCAAGCTCTCATGGCTGTGGAACCAGGGTGTCTTTAAGGACTAATCCTACTTTCATGCCTAAGGTGATTTCCAAAGTGGCTTTAAATCAAACTATTCACTTGCCAACTTTTTTTCTCCACTCCTCAAAATAAGGGGAACAGATCTTGCATTCCTTGGATGTACACAGACAACTATGTTTTTACCTGGACAGAACCAAGGACATCAGGAAATCAGAGCAATTGTTTGTTTCTTATGCTTCAAGTTCCCAAGGTAAAGCTATTTCAAAACAGACCATTTCCAAATGGATTGCTCATGGAATCAGATTTTGCTATTCACACCATGGAAAGCAAATCCCAGGGACTATAAGGACTCACTGTACCAGAGCTGCTGCCACTTCAGCTGCCTTCCTCAGAGGAGTTCCTACCAAGGACATTTTGGAAGCTGCAACTTGGAGTTCAGTGCATACTTTTTCTAAGCACTACAATCTACCTCTTTACTCTAAGTCTAGGGCAGACTTTGCTTCTGCAGTCTTGCAGGGCCTTTTAGCTGCCCCCTCTACTTTATGACCACCTCCCTTTTATTCTGCTTTGGAATTCAACCCTACAGTCATGACTGCAACAGTGAAACACGATGAACATAGTACAGTTGTGTACACTTACCATAAATGTAGATATTCGAGTGTCTTCACTGTTGCAGTCTGGGTTTCCCTCCCTCCTGTCCCCTCTTATTTTTTCTTTTGTGTGGTTCCTTTTTTTCACCCTTCTTCTGAGGTGTATTTGCAAAGGGTATGGGATCTTACTCATACTGGAACTCCTGACATCTGGGGAAAGTAAAACTGGAGAACATGGCGTCGGCTGTCAGCTTTGTACTCCTGGCACTCTGACGTTAGGGAGCATGGCTGATCAGCCGACACCGGACCCAGACTTTGGGATTCTGGCCGACCGAGGACTGCCTGCCGGCAGGGGAGAACCCTACAGTCATGACTGCAACAGTGAAGACACTCGAACATCTACATTTATGGTAAGTGTACACAACTGTACTTTCTGTTAGCATTGCAAGCATTTCAGAATGCCCTTCCTCTAGAAACAGTAGCAGTTCAGATGGGCAACATGTCGGTAGTCTGGTATATCAACGAAAGGGGGAACCAGATATTACCCATTGTGTCAAGAAGCCCCCAGAGTTTGGCAGTGAGTGATTTTATCCAACCGCTTCTCACAGCAATGCACATTTTGTGGAGCTGCAGCATGATGGTGGACAAACTGAGCAGAACCATTCTTATGCCACACAAGTGGTCTCTCAATCCTGTGGTGACAAAGGAGATTTTTCATCACTGGGGCCAACCTTGCTGTGATCTTTTTACATTCTAATCAGCAAGTTGCCCTAATCCTCCCTCCAGGGGAGTCGCCCAGTGATGCTTTTCTCCATGATTGGCCCCCCAGTCTTCTGTATGTCTTTTCCCCCAACTCCTTTGATGTCCTAGTTTCTAAAGAAAGCCAAGAGGTCAGAGAACTCAGTAATCCTTATTTCCCCCTTTTGGCCTTGACAAGTTTGGTTTCCCTTCCTTTGGCCTCATCTTCGGAAAGCATGGATACTGCCACCTCCAGATCTGCTGTCTCATCTGGAGGGCATCGTTTATCTGAACCTCCATCATCTCAAGCTCACGTTGTGGCTTATCTAATTCCCATGATTGCCAGGCATCCCTTACTTTCCCCTCCTGTCCGTCAAATCATTGTAGCCCATCACAAACCTTTGACTAGGAAACTGTATCAAAGTAAATTGGAAAAATTTGCAACTTGGGCCCTTTTGAATGAACTTGATCTTTATTCGACCCCTGTTCATAAAGTTTTGGATTTTTTAGCAAATTTTTATCAATCTGGTTCCTGTTCCTCAACAATTAAAGTCCATTTAGCGGCAGTCGCACAAACTTTGTAAAGCCTTTTTAAAGGGGGTCCTAATGTTAAGACCTCCATTTAAATAACCCATTCCTCCTTGGGATCTAACATTAGTTATTCAGTCCCTTACTTTGGATCATTTTAAACCATCAGCTACTTGTGACTTAAAAGTTTTTCTTTTGGAAAAACTTATTTTTAGTGGCTATTACATCTGCCAGAAGAGTATCTGAACTTCAGGCCTTGTCCTGCAACCACCATACATAATATTTCACACAAAGACAGGGTCTCCCTTAGGACTAATCCATCCTTTCTACTGAAGGTAGTCACAGAATCTAATCAGACACTTCAACTACTGGTCTGTTTCCCTAATTTTGTCTAATAAAGGGGAGTATTCCCTTCATTCACTAGATGTCCACAGACTGCTACAATTTTACCTCCACAGAACAAAGGATTTCAGAAAACCTGACCAACTCTCTGCTACTTTTTCCTTGCATTCTTTAGGTAACCCAGTTTCCAAGGTTACTTTGGTGAAATGGCTCAAAGATTGTATCACATTTATCTGTCAATCAAAATGACTCAGCCTTTCACGTCCAATAAAAGCCCACTCAACTAGAGCGGTGACAACTTCTGCAGTTTTTTATGCCAGAGCTTCTTTAGATGACATTGTGCAGCAGCCACTTGGTCTTCTCCTCATACTTATATCACTCATTGCAAATTGGATCAGGTCTGTAGGGGATGAGCATCATTCTGTTCATTGGTGCTTAGGAATATTTTTCCATGAGACCTCCCAAGATTCAGGTAGCTAGGGACTCTGTCCCACAGAAAAGGATTATGTAAAGATTGACATCATCAGGTACAGAAGTTATGTCTTACCATAACATTCCATCTGTGTTGTCGATCTTCACTAATCCTTGACACCCCCCCTTCCCCCAGCCTGAGACTCTTACTGGATTGAATTTTTCCAGAAATGGCTTCATATTAGGGCTGTCTGCCACTATTTTGGGCAAACTCAATCTGAGGTAATTTTGAGAGGAGCATTATGGGTAAAGCCTAGCTCAAGAGTTTGGAAGGAGCGAGCTGAAATAAACAGCTGAGTCAGTTCCGAGGCTCGGAACCGAGCCTGGAGTCAAAGATTAGTAAAGATGGATGACACAGATGGAACTTTATGGTAAGACACAACTTTTTTTTTGGGGGATTCTTCTGTTTTCCACTTAAAAAATGTTGTTAAATGCTTAAGGCAAGGTTCAAGAGGTGGTGGGGTAGTTTTATGGGTGCATAGATCTACCAGATCATCCTCTTTTAAGAATATGCCTATGTATGAAACAATGACTGTCGGATTCATACAGGTACAACAAGACAGCTATATATAGTACTGTCATATTGTATGCCAAATATGTCATTAACTTACCTTGCAATTACTTGTAGCTAGTTAAGACTTCTGGTACCTTTTCACTTGTGGCTAACTAAAGTATGTTTTTACATTAAGAAGGCTGGGACTCTAGTTCTAGTGGGAGTAGAAAGATAGGCTGGTCTGTCCATGTTGGGAAAAACACAAGGGGCTTAAAGTGAGAATTTCACCTTTGGGTAACCAAAGTGTCTTTACATTAAGAAGACTGGGACTACTGTTCTAGTAGCAGTAATAAAGTAAACTGGTTAGTTTGAGTTGGAAAATACAATGGACGACTTAAAGTGAAAATTACTTGTTGTAGCTAGTTATTTGATTTGTTTCTGATACCTTTTCACTTTTGGCTAACTAACATGTTTTTACAGTAAGAAGGCTGCAACTGTGATTCTAGTGGCAGTAGAAAGGTAGCTTGTACTGTCAGAGTTGGGGAACACACAAGGGGGCTTAAAGTGACAATTACTTGTTGTGGCTAGTTGGTACCTTTTCACTTTTGGATAACCGAAGTGTGTTTTTGCATTAAGTAGACTGGGACTGTTATTCTAGTGACAGTAGTAAAATTGTCTGGTCAGTCCGAGTTGGGAAACACACAGGGAGGCTTAAAGTGAGATTGCTTCATCAGCCAGATGCTTTCCTAGGAACTTGGTTGGGTGTTACTCTGCACATGAGAGCTATTTTTGCTGTACTTTTACATTAAGAAGTTCCAGGATCATCCATCTTGTGGTAGAAAGTGTTTTCCTGGTCTCTCCAGGGTGCTCAATGTGTAGTTGTTTATTGGCCAGAGGGCACAGGACCTAGTTTTCAGCTTTTTTCTGTGTGCTATAAATTAGGCATGCTTTCAAGGAGGTGTTCATTGCTTAGTGGCAGTTAGCAATACCCTGTATAGTAGGAAACCTATAAAGCTAGCACATAGGACTTTAACATGTAACACATAAAGGTTTTGCATAGAGCTAAGCTTAGGGCAGCTAGTTAGAACACCAAACAACACTAAGATCATAGCACTAGCTAGCGTCTAGCCTTCACCCTAGACATCACTCAGGTGACTCCTGTAAAAGCAAGACCCTAAGCCATAATATCTTATCCCTAATACAGGTTCTAACAACATGGATTTGCAATTTCTTGATGTCTCTGTGGCCAGCTTGGTAGGAACGAGCATCCTAAGATAATGTAGCAATTGTCTCATGTACTCAGATAGCCTTTTCATTTTTAAAGAAACTTGCACAGTATGTGAAAAATGTACATACATAACTTTCTTGGAGGCCGAAATCTTGCTTACAAACAAGGTTGTCAAAAACACACAGACACTACATCCTTCACACATATAACTCATCACACACACATAGACCTTCTTATATTGAGGCACTTGAAAGAAACCTCTCCAAATCTCAAAGATTTCCTAATCTATCAAACTGCAACACTTACCCTCAGCAGTCAGTAATGCATACGTCAAAAGCAACACCAAATACCGCACATAAGCCTACACCCAAAGATTCCTCCAAGAAAAAGCCAATAGAGCAAGCAAACACTTAACTACTCATGTCATGGGTATTCTATTGTATGACACACACACATACTCCTCTCACCAGGCTGGACAAGGAGAAGATAATGGTTAGTTACCTGTCTGGAACTAATATCCACAATGTCATGCACACACACTCGAGTCAACACACTACAGGTACCAATATAATTCTGTCATAGTCCAAATGAGTGTAAGTAACCTGTGGCATACCTCACTGGACTATATGAAAAGAGACTTTATGAATCTGTCTGATTATGTGTCACAGACATGTATGGTTCTGTGATTGAGCAGCACCTGTATGACCCATGAAGCTCACAACTCTTATCTAGACCTTCTAGAGAAGCTCACCATCCAACCAAATACCTTATTTGTGCGAGACTTTAACAACCCCTCTCTAGACTGGGAAACATACACTCACTCTAACTGAGATGCAGAATATTTCCAGGACTGTATTAACGCAAATACACTGGGCCAGATAGTGCACTCTCCAACCACAGGATCAAACATATTGGACCTAATACTCACCAACATGGAAGAGCATTGCACCCTCCCCAAGTCACATCCTCATTGGTGAGGCTGGACCACAAAGCTGTTTCCCTAAAAATAAAACTCAAATCCCAACTTAACTCTTTAACAGTTAGGAACTATTCTAAAGCAAACTGCATCCTATTAAGTGACAATTGTCAAAATTCATGGTTCCCCAAACCCCAAGAAATAAGCTACATATGCAGAATTTAACAGAAACATTGAGAAAACATGTATATGCCTGCATCGAGACTGCCATATGTACCAGAAGTAAGCCCAGATCAAATACCAAAAACAAACCACACTGGTAGAATCCTTACCTTACCAGACTATATAACAAAAGAAAAAATGTCATGGCCAAAATCAAAAAGAACAACTCTTAGAGACAAGCTCCCTGATTCAATGAAACAAGACACTAAGGAGTCTAATAAACTCCAACATGCCCAATTACAAAGTCAGAATAGCCTCCCAGGCTAAGGGCAGTCACAAGGTCACCTTCAGCTATGTCAAGAACCTTAAAGGAAATACTCAGCAGATTGCAGAAATGGTAGTAAATGGCACAACCTTCACTGAGCAGGGTGACATAGCAAGTCTACTGGCTGATAAATGTAGCTCTAACTTCACCTTCACCCCTCACTGCTCCCTACGAAATATTCCTTCAAGCATACCCCCCCAACAAGGTCAAAAACACTGGTTCATTGGACCCCTACAATATTCCCGGTTGCCTCTTAAATAGCCTAAAGCATGACCTAGCAAAACCACTTGAGGCACTCTTCAACTACAGCCTAAAAACAGGTTACATGCCAGGTGAATGGAGGGCTGCAATGGTCATCCCTCTTCATAAGGGTGGACTATAAGCTGATGCCAGGAACTATAGACCCATCAGGCTGACAAGTCTAATATGCGAAGTCATGGAACAAATGATCATGGAAATGATCAACAAGGACATTGGCAACACACAGACACTGGACCCATCCCAGTATAGCAAGGGAAGGTCTTGCCTACTTAACATAGTAGACATCTTCAAGAAGGTCACAATGCCTGTGAAGGAGGGGCAAATGGTGCATACCGCATACCTTAACATGGCCAAAGCATTTGATACAATACCCCACTCTGGTATTGTTGACAAACTCTTAGAACTAGGCATAAATCTCTGCATAACTTGCTGGATTGCCAGCTGACTCATGGATAGGTCCCAAGAAGTCAGGAACAATGAGACCACCTCCAACAAAAGACCGGTGACCAGTGGAGTACCCAGGGCTCCATGTTGGGTCCACTCCTATTTGAGCTACTTCTCAGAAGTAAAGGCTAATGTCAACAGCCTCTGGCTCACCAAGTTCATAGATGACTTTAAATTGGGAGCTATCATAGATTCTCCCATGAAACCAACATACTAACATACAAGTGAGTTTAACACAATCAGAGGACTGGTTTGAAAGCCACGGATTAAAACTTGATGCAATGGAATGCCTTATAGTTCCATGTGGGGAAAGTATCCACCCAAGCTAAGTACTTCAACAATAAAACACTCCTAAGAGTTGACCCAATAGCTGGAGATCTCGGAACATATGTAGACAGTAATCTGGCATTCGACCAACATAGCCAAGGCAGTAACAGTATTATTTTGTGTCACTCAACTTATAAGCAGTGGTATGGCATCCAGGTCCAAGGATTTTATACTCCCACTCTACTCTAACCTTATAAGATCCATCATTAAGTACAGCGCCTCTTTTAGCATGTGTCTAACCAGGCACTTGCAAAAGTTGGAAGGCCTCAAAGGTTCCTCACCAGGAAAATCCAGAGTATGAATACCCTGCCCTACATGAATCGCCTTAAGGTCCTTTCTCTGTACTCTGTCTACTACAGGTTACTGAGAGGTGATCTGTGCTGAGCTGAACTGAGGTGGGCTACCAGCCACAACTCTCAGCTGAGATACTAGATGACTAGAGGCTTTTGAGCTTCCCAAAAAACATAAGTTGCTTGTTTTTTGCTCGATTATACTATTTACTGCACTTTTTATTGTATCCTGCTTATTTAATACTGTATTTTAATACTGTAAACTAAACTGCACTGCTTGTACTGCATTTGTCTGCCGTACTGTGTCTGTTAAGTCATATTTTGTTGCTGTTTTCACTGTTTGCAAAGTAATTGTTGCTACTTTTCACTATTTGGAAAGCATCTGTTCTGTTTTCCCACCAAGCAGTGTTTTAAATAACTGATTTGTTTGCTGTTTAAAACATTCTTTAGTGTCTCCTTACTGTTTCCCTGCTGTTTAAAACATTTTTAGTGTGTGTCTCACTGCTGTTTAAAACACTTTTTTTTAGTGTTTCCAGCCAAAATTAGTGCAACTAGTAACTGTAGCATAATCCAGGTACAGGTTTGCTGCATCTGGGTCAGTTTGCAGTAGCTGCTGTATTCTGAGCACATTTTCCAAAGTAATCTTTGATTGGAAGGGGCACTTCTGCACCCTTGTGAGAGAAGTGTACTGATTTGAACCTGTCTGGTGAAGGGTGATTTGTCTAGGGCTTGGAGTAAGTACCCTTATTTGTTCTTTGATTTTTTTTTAAGTTTTTTTTTTTTAAGTTTTTAGCTTCTGGTATTTTAGCTCCGTGTTTGAGCTGTTTCTGCTTGTTTCTGTGTAGTGCAGCACCTCACACTGCCACACAAATGTGCAGCATAGCTGGAGAGATAAATTTCACAAATTTTTCTTTAGATACAGCTGTAGTACATTAGTGTAGTCTTCATCTTTAGCACATCTCCGGTCTAAGAAGTATTGCTAGTAAGCTGTGACCTATTAAACTACCAGCAAAACCCCATCAGAAATACCCATCTACAAATGCGCCTCCTATATCAGTCTGGAAAGCACCCTCTTTGTGATAACAGTTCTTCAAACCTAACATTATGGACAGTTGGACCACTCTTGTTTCTCCTGCCAGCCTTTATGACTTTGTTCTCCTGAGGCAGTGTAGCAACTGCCTCATGTACACTGACAACCCTTTACTACTAACCCACTCTAGTACAGAGTGCGAGAGATGTATCTAAACCAAGAATCTTGAATCCCTGCTCTCTCACACTCAAAACAATAATACTGAAGAGGTTGTTAACTCATGCACCATACCCATGTACATAATACCACTACTCCTACACATACTATGTATCCAACACATAAATCAACAAAGGTGAAGGTTCTCTCAAAAAACTTACTGGAACACCAGAGACCTCCAGAAGAAAAGACTGCTACAACTAACACAGTTCCCACAGCACCCTAGACACATAGCAACACCAGAGTTTCACCTACCGAGCCCTTAAGGCATAACACTTAGAAACCAAATTTTCTTGTCATTAGAGACTCAATAGTGAGACTCATGGATGTCCCACTCTCTAGGTTAGATAAGAAGAAAGTCACAGCCAGCTGCCTGTCCAGTGCCAGGATTCATCAGATCACGCATGCACTCAGGTCTGTCGGCAACAATTACCATTATGACTCTGTCATAGCTCATGTTGAAGTGAACAACCTTAGATGTACCTCACTGGACTGTATGAAGAGAGACTTGATTGAGCTCTCTGAGAATGTGTCCCAGGCAGTTACTGTATGTTCCTAGCCATGATCAGCATATTACCCTCACCTAAAATGATGCCACAGTATAAACAAAAAATCGATTTCATTAACTGGCTTAGTATGTGGTTTCATTCATAGGGGATCCAGTTTCTGTCAGACTGGAATGACATAGTCGATAAACCTCACTGCTTTGCCAGAGACGGTTTGCACCTGGCATCAGTAGGCTTTCGACTGTTGACAAAGGTTCTTGCCTCCCCCATAGTGCCCATTTTAGACAAGGTCTCAAAAACAAAATTGCCAATGTGAAAATTGCCAAACATAACAAAATAAGGGCAATGCTGCTAAACGCTAGCAGCTTAAACAAAAAACTGCACTTCCTGGAAGCACATTGATCACCGGAGGATGTAGATGTCTGTGAAGTCACAGAAACCTGGTTCAAGGCCTCAGAGAGTACCCTGGCCTTACAAGGCTATAATGCCTTCCATACCTTCACACAGCAAAATGAACGTGTGAGAACCAGTGTTTCTATATTAGAGATACATTCACCTCATGACTAGTTAGACTGGACAACTCCATGGAGTTACTCCATGTTCAGATTACTGTGGGTAAGACCCCCATTCTAGTCATAGCTTGTTATAGATCCCCATCCATGGACATGATGCGCACAATGTGTACTTGACCATACTTGTATCAGTCCAGATATTCACAAACACTCTGGTCATGGCGGGTTTCAATTATCTCACCATCAACTGGGAAACTTACTCTAGCCCTAACTCACTAGTACAAAAATTCTTTGACTTTGTTAACTCAAATGCCCTGGAACAAATTGCTCAAACCCCAACAAAAGGAACAAACATACTAGATCTGGTCCTCACTAACATGACAAACCGATGCACCACCACAACTTTCTAACCCTCATTAGTTAAATATGACCACAAATTAGTCGCTTTCAAACTGGTACTAACACCAAAACTCAAAAAGGGTAAAATAAGACTGAAGAACTTCACCAAAGCAAACTGTGCCCTGCTAGGGGAAGGTAAAAATGCATTCCAAGCCCCACCCCCAGCTGGAAATAGTAACTACACCACAACTTACACTAAATCTCTGTACAGTCACTTGTCTAAGTGTATAGAATCATCTGTTCCAGAAAGAATCAAAGCCAGAGCCCCAAGAAAAACTAAACCTGTGACATCCCCACTCTGGGCCAGTAATCAAGTAGCCTGAATCCTCAACACTGACACTGGAGAGATATGTTTGCTTGGAACAAAAATGGATACACCCAGTATTTCCAGATGCAGCTCTCTGTATCAAGGATAATTTCCATTAAGAGCACACACAACACACGTAGTCCGGGGTCTGGATTCCTGTATCTGTCTCCCTCCAGATTCCCAGTAAGACTCCCCACTGGCACAGCTGTAGAGGTGAGACCTCAGCCGAGTTCTCTACCACTCTTTCTGTCTCTGTGAAACCAGTGCTTCATGCCCCGGCTCTAAGAAGCTGACACACACTCTTTGAGATTTGATTTTCACACCCACACACACACCTGGAAAGGGCTGGCACAGATTTATTAGCTATGCCTCCTTCTGCCCAGACTATAAGGTAGTTACACCACCACCATACACTCCAAAGCCAGCTACTCTAAGGCTGTTGCAAGGGTACCCAATTATACTGAGTGAAATTAATATTAATACAAATGGTAATGTTGACCAAACAGCAAGTCATTCAGGAGTGGCCTAAGTGTCACCGAATAAATGTAAGTACTCTCAAAGGTTAAAATATTCTCTAAAGGATCAACCAAAATGAAAAATTTAAATATATTTAATAATAAATAGTAAAAGAACATGAAAATACTAAATATCTATTTACAATAAACACCAGCGTTTCAATCACATGAAATATTAAAATAACACAGATGAATAGATTCACACAGATACTGAAAAAAAACAGTACTTAACTAATCTCATTATATTTTCCTGACTGATCTAAAGAATTACTATTCTCTGGTCACTTACTAGAGAAAGGCAAGATGAACTAGGTAAGGGGTCTTTCTCTATCAGGTTCCAAAAACAGACTGCCATGAGACTTCAGTCTCACCTAGTACTAAAATATCAATGTTATGTTGTCTGTATCTCGCCTTTGTTCTTGCTGTTCGGGGTCAGAGCCAACCCTCGGCTCCGACTTGGCAGTATACAATAGCTTGAGAGCTTTTACTGGCTCGAGGCTAGCCCCTATCCCAGCATGCCTATCATTAGTTACCCAAATCTTATTTGCCACTTACAGCATCGAGATTGCAGATGCTGGCTCAGGATAAGTGTTTTCTCTTTATTATATTTTTGAAGAAAATTTTTTGCTCTTCTATTGTCCAACTTGTTAGCAGTAGTTATCCTTCGTATTTCTACCTTTCCCTATCCCGTCCAAGTGACTTGCTTTTGTTGTGGACTAACCGTTTTTCTTTCTGGCCCTTTCCCCTTTTTCTAAACCAATTTAACTTAGGTTCTTCATTTTTATTGCCTTCCTTAATATCTATTAAGTTTTAAGGAGTTGCCATTTAAGTTACAGGCTCTCCTTATGTTGGGAGTTTGCCTTTTAACTTAGAGGCTCTCTCCTCTTCTCTTTTTTCCTGTCTGTACAAAAAAAAAAAAAAAAAAAGGAAAAAGGATTTTTATTTTGTCTGTATTTGCTAGTTTATTTTGTTAGCAGTGTGTTTTTTTGTCTAGCTTTAGATAGTGCTGTTCGACATTATGTCAAAAGATACAGCTAAGGAATCTAAACCTTCGGGTTTCAAAAAGTGTGATTCGTGCTGCCAAAAGATGTCCCTTATGGACAGGCACATGAGTTTCTTGTATTGTTTAGGGCCTGTTCACCTGCAGGATTTGTGTTCTATTTGCCATGCATTTAGTTCATGAGTCCTGCATGAGAGAAAGAACAAATTGATCTTAAGAGTGTTCTGAAGGGCCCCTTTGATGCTGCCATGGAGCGGACTCAGTCAGCAAAAAAAATGGAAAAACCCAAGCTTTTATCCTCTTCGGCTCTGATTTTGGAACCGTCAAAAGAGAAGGACACGTTACAAGCTAAGTTGGACTGGTTTGACAAGACACACTCACCTTCGGCTCCATCTGTTGTTTCGAAGCCAGTAAGGTCTCATAAGCAATGTAGGTCTCCTACCTTGGAACCTGTGCGGTCTGCTCCACAGTTTCCTTTATTACAGTCGGTGGCAGACAGTCATCGATCTTCAACCAATTGCTCTCGGTCATCCAGGAGCCTTTCAGATGATGATGTGGAGAGGGTGGTAAAGAGGCATCTTAGGACACCAGCATTAGCTAAAATACTTTTGGGCCCATCCCAGATGAAAATGGTGCTGACAGCCCAACTAACACCTGTCTCGATTCCTCCTCTGAGCTCAGAGCCAGAGTTTATGGAAGTTGTAGTGGTGGAACCGTCGGTTCCAGTAACCTTCAGTCTTTTGGTTCCGACTACCGCTCCGATCTCCTCAATACCCCCTTCTATCGAGGGATCTGGGAGCCAACTCTCCCTCGTCCTCCAAGGGGGGAAGGGCAGCAGACACTTGTCCAACCCTAGTCTCCCTCTCGGAGCTTCGGCGCAGGTCAGCTCAGCTCCTACACTGGCCTCAGAGCCATCGACCTTGGTTTGGAGGAGGTCTCCGGCGTCTTCGGAGCCAGGGACTCTTTCGGGTAGGGACCATGATGCCTTCGAGGTGATGAAAAGCATATGCTGTCTGCTGAGACAGCTCCACCCTCGGCTCCATTGGCTCCTTTTTGGGCAATCCCACTTCTTCCAAAACCTCCCCTGAGCATCCCTCGGAGGAGGTCCCTCGGAAGAGGACTTGCAAGAGGAAGCATGTGGACTCCCCTAAGTCCTTGACATCAGACACAGACTTGGATGACTCAGAAGGGTCCCCACGTTCCCCCTCTAAAGATGTCTCCTTTTCAGACATCTTAGAAATCCTTAGAGGGGTGACTGGAAGTCCCTTGCCCCTTCTGAAGATGAGTCAGTGTACCTGGATGCATTCGGTTCCCGACCTTCCACCTCTTGTGTATCTCCTCCTTTCGAACCACTATTGCACATAGTGAGTCAGAAGGCTTGGAGCTCTCCAGACACAATGGAACCAGTTCCGTTGAGGCCCAATAAACTCATAACAGACCCTGAAGACAGAGCCTTCTTATCCAAAGGTTTTCCTGTTGATGCTATGGTGGTGGCAGCAGCCACCAAGAAGGAATTAGCGGAAACTTCTTCATCTCTCCATCCACTGAATAAAGAATCTCGTACGATGGACAAATACAGGAAGCATATGTTTTCTTTGGCGACCTTTACACAATAGCAGACTCAACTGTATTAATATTTGAGCTCTGTCTAGTTCAGGTAAATAGATATTAACTGTTGTTTTTATTATATTAATTTATATAGATATCATTTCCACATTTTTCTAAATATCTCAACAACCAAGTAACACAGACAGAACTCCTCAGCCTCATATGAAACCTTTCAGCTAGATGAATAAAGTGCTGCTCACAGTATGTGTGTAACTTGAGTGGTTGTTGAGATATTGTAAGTTGTTTACAAAATATTACAAATTTAATAGTTACTGTGTTTACTGTGCCTTGTAAAATTCAGTTTAAGACTTAGAACTTAAAGAATACTACCCATATAAAAATAGTTTTTGCTGAAGAGTTTGCCATTTATACTACTTTCATAATCCTTATGATTCCAGAGATATGAACATTTCTTAGAAATGTGAAGACATAATTTCATTCTGTGAAAAGGCTTAGGCTCTGCCCATTGGAAGTTACAGTGCAGACTTCCTGAACTCCATTGGAATGAACAAGTTAAGCCTGGTGGATTTCTTTGACAATGTCACCAGGGCCATTGACAAGGGCAAATCTGTCCACACAGCATACCTGGCAAAGACCTTTGACATAATCCCACAGTCAGGCATTACCAACAAACTTAGCAAACTAAATGTAAACCCCTTTGTTCTAAGATGGGTTGCCAACTGGCTGACAGCCCCATCACACACTATGAAAGTGGGTGACTCCACATCAACCAGCAGACCTGTCACCAGCAGGGTGCCACAAGGGTCAGTGCTGGACCCCCTAATGTTTGGTATATACTTCTCAGAATTTCAGGCCAAAACCAGGGGGCTGTGACTAACCAAGTTTGTGGATGACTACAAACCGGGTGCAATTATTGAATCCCCAAATGATGTCCTTATACTTCAGGAGGGTCTTACGCAGACCGTCTGACTGGTGCCTTAGTCTCAAACTGACTGCAAAGAAATGCATCATCATTCTTTTTGGTAAAAACAATGCCCCTTCACACTATCAAATTAACAACAATACCCTGTGTACCTTCAAAGTGGTAAGAGATCTGGGATCACAAGTAGACTGGGACCTTAACTATGACCACTGTGTGTCTACTGTAGTAAGGAATGCTTTCTACGTAGCATTTGATTAGCAAAGGAGGCCATAACCACTCTATACTCATCACTAATCAAGCCCATAATTGAGTATAATGGCCCTTTCAGCATGTACTGTATAAAGTACCTGCACCAATTGGAGAGACCTCAGAGGTTTCTAACTAAGAATATCAAGGGACTCCAGCACGTGCCTTACATGGAGTGACTAAAGTTCCTGTCACTGTACTCAGTATCATATGGACTTCGTAAAGGAGACTTATGCCTGGCTAACAGAGCAATCTCCGACCCAAACCTAATGAATTTGCTGCAGATATGTAAATCAAATGGGATTAGAGCTGCCTATTCCAGGGACTTAAATATGGTCTGCAACATGAATAGGACATGCTAGAAGAACAGATTTGCCTCCCAGCAACTGCCATGTCTTTCAAATAGGCTGCTATTTCAAGTGAAGCCGAGCACCTCTATGACACCATTCAATAGGAACCTGGATGAGTGAACGGGGAACAATAAATTCTTACAGGGGATAGTGCTCACAACTCTCCTAGACATAGACAGTCATTAATAAATACAGTCCCGGGCATTGACTAGAGTATCTGTGGAATTACTTTGGGATGAAACAGCTAGGCTTGAAATGACCTCTTGATCGATAGCCTGGTAACCGCCTGTGATATAAGGCATCCTCAGACCCAGCTCTAATGATGGATGTCTTGTACTTTCACAAGAAAAACAGCATGAGAAACACTGTATCCAAGGACCTGTACCTGGCCTGCGACATAAATAAAACATACTGGAGGGGCTGATACATGTCTAATATGTTCCCTGTGATATGGAATAAGCTGCTCCTGTACATGAAGCAGAATTCATCTCTGGCCCTATTCAAAAGAAATCTTGGTCATTGGATGGGAAATCACAAATTCACCCTCTGTCTGGCCCCCATGTCTCTGATAGAGTCAACAGTAAGGAAATGAATCCCCAACTAACATACCTCCCCCGCATAACCCTTAGCTACCTCTTTACTAAAGTACCCCACCTTATAAGTATCCAAGGAATTCAGGGACAAAACTGGCTTTGGCTGTATGGCTAGTCTTATAAAGACCCTGGTGTTCATTCGTGTATTGTAAAGCTATGAGCAAGAGAAATAAGAAAAACAAGGGTAATAAAAGAGCATGTAACTCCTGTACATAATGCCTAGAGACCGGTGTTTGTCAGCTGCAGACCTCAGACCTTCTTAGCAGCCTTTGCCATAACGTTGAGAACATCTCTTAGCAGAAGTTGATTTTAAAATTTTGCTGGGGGTAACCAGAGCAGCACTGAGATAATTACATCAAATTTCATGCAAGAGATGAATGACCTTTGATACTCAGGGCAGTAATAAGAGCTGTTTTAGAGAAGCAAGTGCCATGCAGTGATCAGAAGTTTCCAGCAACTCTTTGACTGACCCTTTCTTTTCTGTTTTGTACTAGTAGAAGGGCCCTTATTAATGAGGAGTCTTAGACTAGAGCAGTTGTACATCTGGCCTGTGACATGAGAGTGTGACGCCCATGCCCTGGCCCAGCAATCAAGGAGCCTCATTCCTCATCACTAACACCAGAGAGGGCATCTCATATATGAGGAAAGGATAACAGATACACACAGTAAAGTACAATTTCCCTTAAGAGCACACAGAGATCACAGTCAGTCCGGGGCTGGTCGCTCCCTTGCTCCCCAGGTGCCCAGTAAGACTCCCCACTGGCACAGCTATAGGGGCCAGATCTCAGCCTAGCTGGGCAAGCTAAAATCCCCAGCACCCTCTCTGTCCAACCAGTGCTTCGTGTCCCTGCCTAAGTAGCTGACACACACACACACTTTGAGATAAGAGTTTACACAACCACACAGACACTTCTGGGGAAGGCTGGCACAGGTTCTCCAGCTGCGCCTCTTTTACCCAGACTATACGGTAGTACTCTGCCACCACCCAGCTAATAATTATCAGCTACTCAATGGCCCGTAAAAGGGTGTCCAATTATTACTGTGCAATATTATTATCCAATTGGTAGTATGACTAATCAGTCAAAGCTTATTTGGAGTGACTTGGACAGTAAACTCTATAAATATGCAATGTACTCTAGAGCTTAAATTATCTCTACACAAACCAGCCACAGTTAAAAGGTTTTAAAATACTTAATAATAAATAATTAAAACCACAAGACAATACTTTCTACTACACAGTCAGTAGTTCAGAGATCACACAGAAATACTTAAAATAATTCAGTAGTACAGTTCTGACATCACAGAAAAACACTTAGTCTAATCTTTCTAGTTTCTAGCTATCCCTAAAAGAAAACACAAGTCTAAGATAACTTACATAAGACAACAGGCAGAGTGCTGATGAGTTGGATGGTCAAGACAAAAATGCTTAATCCCTTCTGATTCTCTCTGTTTACATTGAAACTGCAGTTCTGATAAACATTACATCTTTTATTTTACACTTTCCTGGTGTTCCCAGGCTACACATTAACTGCATTTACATTCGTAACATCTCCCTTTTGTTATCTTACAGCTAATCAGGAAAAGAGCAATAAAAATGCATTTGTATGTTTAAATCTATCAATTTAACTCTTGATTAAAACAATAGAAAGAATTTCTTCATCTAGACTTTTCGGCACCACTGTCTACTTCAAAGGGTCACCATATGCTTTACTTTGGTCAGTAGAGTGCACTGTTGTCACATTTATTTCCAGTTCCACATGTAACAGTATTTCTTTACATTTAAGACAACAAGCCTGTAGTTTGCATTGATATTTACAAATGATAGAATTATCTGCACAATTCTATCTGGCTAGGCTTACAGCCTTCATCCTTCTCTACCAGTCTTCACATCCCCCCCCCCCCCTGGAGAACTCAAGCTAGTTTTTCAAGTGACCCTTGAGAAACACCGCTTGAGAGGGTTAGGTCTATCTGAGTGTACCTCACCCCATTCCCTGTCTTGAAAGCCCATCTGCATTGGCATTGCTAACTCCACTGTGGTGCTGCACTGACATATCATATGCTTACAACCCTAGGCTCCATCTTAGCAACTTGGCATTTTGCTGGCTGGCTCTGTTTAACCATATTAGGGGGTTGTGATCTGTCATAACAGTGCATTTCTTTCCATACAGATAAGGCTGATGTTTCTGCAGTGTCCAAACTATGGCTAGACAGTCCTTCTCTACAGCTGCATAGTATTCCTCCCTGGGTTGGAGCCTACAACTGAGAGAAACAACTGGGTGCTCTTCCCCCTCTGAAGAAATCTGGCTAATTACAGCCCCCACCCCATGGTTTGAAGCATCCACCTGCACAACAAATTCTTTGCTGTAATCTGGACTGGCTAACACAGGGGGTCCTTCCAAAGCTTCTTTAAGCTTCTGGAATGCCTGCTCACATGCTGGTGTCCACACTACCTTATCTGACCTGTTTTTTCTTGTTAGGTCCGTAAGGAGAGCAGCTGTGGTACTATAACTGGGGACAGACTTTCTGTAGTACCGTGCTGTCCCTAAAAATGCCCTCACCTCCTTTTTAGTAAGAGGTGCAGGCCATGCCTGAATGGCGTCCACTTTGGCAGGTTCTGGCCTTATCTTACCACTCCCCACTCTATGTCCTAGGTAGGAGATCTCTGCCATACCCACCTGACATTTGTTCAGCTTAATGGTCAGCCTTGCCCTCTATAGTCTGCCCAGCACCTCCTTGACATGCTGAAGGTGCTGTGGCCAGGAATGGCTGTAGATGGCAATATTATCTAGGTAAGCAAGGGCAAACCCTCCTGCTCCTGCTAGGATATGATCTGCCAGCCTCTGGAAAGTCGCTGGGGCATTCTTTATCCCAAGGGCATCTTTGTGAACTCATAGAAGCTGAACGGAGTCACAAAGGCTGACTTCTCTCTAGCACTGGGAGTCAAGGGCACCTGCCAGTAACCCTTGATAAGATCAATGGTTGTAAGATACTTAGCCCCACCCAGCTGCTGTAGGGCCTTATGTGCCCTAGGCATGGGGTAAACATCTGACTCTGTGTGACTATTTGATTTCCTGTGGTCCACACAGAACCTGGTGCTGCAATCCTTCTTTGGCACCAGCACCACTGGGGAGGCCCAGGGACTGTTGGACTCTTGAGTCACCCCTAGTTCCAACATCTCCTGTATCTCCTCCCTCAGAGTCTGTTTAACTCTCTCAGGCATCCTATAAGGGGCCTTCCTAATAGGCCTTTGGGGTCCTGTATCCACCTGCTGCTGCACCAGGTGGGTGAACCCTGGTTTCCCAGTGAACATGTCCCCAAATTCCTGTAACACTGCTTAGATTTCTCGAACCTGGGTAGGAGATAGCTGCTGGGACATTGCTACCCCTTCCACTGAGGTGTCAGCCCGAGCCTCACTGAGGAGATCAGTCCCCAGATCTCCCTCAGACTCCTCCTGCAACCCACTGCAAATGCTCAGCACAAGGGCCTCCCTATCATGGTAAGGTTTCATCATGTTAACATGGTACAATTTGTGCTCCTGCCTACTGCCTAGCAGTTCTACTATGTAGTTAACATCACTTTCCTTGTTGTGTCTGACAGGAATGAAAACCATTACATGCTGCCCCACAGCATACTCTCTAGCTCGAGCATTCCTGTCATACCACACTTTTTTTGTTGTTGGGCTTCTGCCAGGTTCTCCTGGGACAAGCCCATGAACTCCCTGAGCCTTGTTCTGAGGTTTAGGACGTATGCTGCAACAGACTCCTTGTGAGACTCGCACTCACCTTCCCACTCATCTCAAATTAAATCTAGAGGTCCCCTCACCCTATGCCCATACAGCAACTCAAAGGGTGAAAAACCTGTGGATTCCAGGGGAACCTCTAGAGAAGCAAACAACAGATGGGGCAAATATTTGTCTCACTCCCTCTTAAACTGATCTGCAAATGCCCGTAGCATGGACTTGATTGTGGAGTTTAACCTCTCAACAAGACCATTAGTCTGGGGATGGTAGGGGGTGGTCCTCATGTGCTTCACCCCACAGGACTTCCACAAACAAGCCAGCAGGTCTGACATGAAATTGGCACCTCTGTCAGACAGTATTTCTTTTGGGAAACCTACCTTGCTGAAAATCTCTAACAAAGCATTTGCCACCTTCTCTGCCTCAATGGAGGACAAAGCCACTGCTTTAGGGTATCGTGTAGCATAATCCACTACCACTAGGACATACTTTTTCCCTGTGGAACTTGGGGTAGTCAGAGGACCCACAATATCCATAGCTACCCTTTGAAATAGCTCCTCAATCACAGGTAAATACATAAAGGAACTCTCACCTTATCTCCTACTTTGTCTACCTTTTGGCACTGCTCACAGGTCTTGCAATACCCTGTTACATATCTGGAAATTCCAGGCCAATAGAAGTTCTGCATAATACTCCTCTTTTTGTACGTTTTATGCCCATATGACCTGCAAAGGGAATATCATGGGCTATGGCTAGAATCACCAGATGGTAGGCTCTAGGCACTACCAATTGCTGTACTCTCTCACCTTCTAGCCCTCCCTCAGGAGTCCACTCTCTGTGTAGTAACCCTTTGTCCCAGTATAGAGATTCCCCCTTCCCTTGAGAATCAGGTGCCTCCCTAGCTACCTGCCTCAGGCCTTCCAATGTAGGGTCTGAGAGCTGAGCCTGTCTCAACTCTCTCCTTGTAACCCTTCCCAGCTCCCCTTCCACAGAAAGTCTTGCATCCTCTCACAGTGGTGCTTCACTGTCAGCCTGGGTACTACTACTCACCTCTACCTTTGCAGTCACTCTGTCCAAGGGAACATCAGTACCCACAAGCAGCTGTGGCTAACATTCAGTCTCACTGATACAGAGGACTCCCTCCCTGAAGTAACCACCTCACCAGTCCAGTCCTGGCTGCAAGTATGCAGTCTGTCTGTGTCTCCCCCAGGCTACCAGACCCACATGCTTGTCTCCTAGCCTGACTGCGTGTAACTGCATAAGCACAAGGTACTGCCTCATCCAAATCCTTCCCTCTCAGGACATCTACAGGATGGTAGTTTAGTACCCCTGTTGTCTCAAGACAACCTACTATTGGCATTTTGTCTTTCCCACTTATTGGCTCCCTCACCTTTTGTTCCCCACCTTCCCTCTGTTGACACCTGTATGCCACATGGCCCCACTGGCTTCTTTCAAAACATTTAACCCTAGCTCCTGGAAGTGTACCTGGACTAGTGGTTTCCTCTGCTACTGGCAGATTCTGTTGGGACAGTCTGTGCTGCCCACCATGGGTTCCTTTAGACCCATGAGCAGTACTGGGGGTCCCCTTCCTGTGCAGGACTGCCCTGCTTCCCAGGTATAGGTCTCCCTTCTTCCCCAACTCATCTGAAGTAGCACATTGTCTATCAGCTAACCAGATCCTCATGTCCTCAGACAAAGTGCTAAGGGCTTGTTCCCTCACCAAAACGTCTGCCAGCCCTACAGAAGTGGTGACCTGACATCCACTCACCCATCTATGGAAATAAGTGCTCAATTCAGCAACATATTCACACACACTTTCATCTGCCTTGTGTCTATGCTCACAAAACTTTTTCCTATATCTGTCAGGTGTTAGCTTAAACCGTTCTAAAAGACATTTCTTAACAGCAGTATAATCAAAACATGCAACGTCAGACATTTTAGATAAAACAGTTACAACTTTACCATGGACTAAGGGGGTCAGGAACCGTACCCAGAGCCCTTGGTCATCTTCATACTGTTTACATACCCTCTCAAACATATGAATGAAACTATCAAAATTATCCCGCTCTTTAAACTGCGGAAGAAATTTACTGACCTTTTGTGCTTCTGGGGTCCACTTACTCCCTTCCCCATTATCTCCATGACTCTGGTGAAGAGTCAGCATCTCCTCCTGCTGTTTCTGCCTCTCTTGTTCCTCAGCTTGCAGCCGTAACAGTTTCTTATTCTCCTCAGCCCGCAAACATCACAGTCTCTCATTTGCTTCTAATTCCACATGCCTGGCCTCCAACTCAAGTCTCTTTAGCTCCAGCTGGATTTTTAAGTCCACTGCAGAAAGGTTGAGCTGTCCATTCTCCAAGGGAATTATATCTCCACTGCCAGTCTGATTGTCCTGCTGGTTACTGTTTTCTGATGCAGCTGTAACCAAGGCTGCAATCAGGTCTGCCTTAGTCAGGTTTCCATGCACCAGTTCCCTAGCCTGGCACATCTCCACCAGCTCACTCCTTGTCAGCTTTCCATACTCCTCTGCTGACATGCTGCCTGCTCACCCTGACTAACTAAGCTAACAAAAGAACTAAAGCAATTGTGATCTGAACTCTGAGTATTCACTGCATGGCTGATTTAGAGTACAAAACACCTTTAAAGCTCACTGTACACAAGCTACAGGATTCACTGTACCCACACCACTACAAGCCAATTAGTATGTGCCAACTAATTATGTGGTGTGGATATCCCACCGCTGCCAAACACAAATGTGAGGATATCCCAACCACTTCCACCACAAATGTGAGGTGGAGTTTGTAGAGCAATCTTAGCTTCCTGTGTATTCTGGTTTTAAATCGGTTTATTTGAGCAGGATTTGTGCCACAAGGTTAAGGCATCCAACATTGCTACTTTTGACTCCGGCTCAGGAGTGGACTTGATGAGTTGTAGGACTGGTAGGGAAGGAAGGCAGTGTGATTTTTTTCATCACATCTTGAGGGTAGGTGTCCTTTGTAATAGAGGCAGGCAAGCCTGGGGTTATTGATAAGGAACTGAGCCAGAGCTGAGCCAAGGGTCTGGCTTGACTCTTGAGCCAATTAAGAGCCAAGCCAGGGCACAAAAAGAGATACACACACATGCACACTCTTTGCTATGGAGTTACCAGCTTGATGGTCAACTGCTTCCCCCTGAAAGCTTCCTGTCAGGTATCCATTCTCCACTATTAATTTATTGGAGTGCTTTCCTTATAACACATTATATTTTCCACCCCATGAGGTGATAAGGCATTTTTGCATCACTCCCTCCCTTCTTTGGCTCCTGTGATATCAAGCCACTAATGTGAGCAGACAGAGATTCATCACACCTGTCTCGCTCTCTGACTCTTGTCAGGGCTGCCAAGATGACAGGCCAGAACTTCAACATTCCTTTTCCTTTTGCACTGGATCTTGCAACACCATGGATACTAAATAAATCTGGGTGACATGAGTTGCAGTTAGGATACCATATCTCTTTACAGTACTCTACTCAAGCAGCAGTTTTGTTTGCATTTATTATGTATTCATGTCAACCTGACTGCTAAACTATGATTCCCAGTTACAGTGGGACTACATGATCTGTGTGTACTAATTTCTGAATCTAACTGAATTGTTCACCAAAACATTTGAAGTTATTTCCAGTTTAAGAGAAGTTTGGGGGTATCTTGTTAATAAAGAGACACATAAAGAAGAATAAACAATATTATAACTAGTACCAACTGCCAAGATGGATTTCATTACATATTTTTTTACATGCTGAAATTGTGTTATGTCTATTCAGAGCATGTGTTTTGATTATTAAATCTATTAGAAGTCTGTTCAACTTTCTTTCCAAAAATGATGACTTCAGATGTATTCTTTTGTATCTTTAAAGTCCTAAAATAATAAAAAAGACATTTCAGCGTGCAGCTTGGTCACCTCTCTAAAGTAAGCTACAGGTTAGGCTTCTGCCATTGCCATGCTACATTCTATCCCAGTCCTGTCCACACACAACAACGCAAAGGATCCTTCACTACTCCACATGCTTCAAGGATTAACAGAAGCTTCTTGCAAACATATGTGAACTCCGTTAAGTACAACTGAAATCACGGATCTTTTGAGGAAGTCTCTCCCGAGCAACGTCTGCCATTATTCCCATGCTATCCAAGCAATGAAAGAAAAGAAATTTCCAGCAGGAGACTGGTGTTTAAATTGCCTCTCTGGTAGTACTTTGTACAAGCCCCATGGGCTCCTTAGCAATTGCAATGCTTAATTTGCAGCACAAATATAACAAGAGCATTTAGAGCTTGCAAGTCTGGTCTGAAGTACATTGAAAAAAAAAGAAAAGAAAAAATTAGGTTCAGTGATGATGCCCCCAACCAAAAGTCCAAGAAAATAAACTCTCACACACACACACACACACACTTTTTTTTTACTTCACCTTCTTCCTGGCTCCTCCCCTTGCCAGCCCCACGAGTCTCAGCTGAGCTTGTCACGCTCAAGCCTGGCTCGATCACACTGTGGCTTGCCCACATGTACTTGGGAGTAATAGAGACATTCCAGTGACTAGGATTTGTGGAAAAAAACTGTATTAGGATGGAGTGCATGAAAGGGTGTATGATGCCACTAAATGCCACCACTCAGGAGGAAAAGTCAATGCAGATTCTCTGATGTTCAGCTTTAGTTAATGAAGTACAATTCCTCATGAACAGTCAAGAGGAAAAAGTAATGGGGTAGACTGCAGAAAGATGTTGAAGCACAAAAGTGGGTATGTTCTGAATGGTCAAAGTGACAGGAGACAATGGTATACTAGAATATAAGAAAACAGGACATTAGCATATGCCTGTCAGAAAAATAATTATAAAATCTGTTAATGTGGGTTATGTGTATGACCTTTTAATAAGGTAAGGGATTTGACATGCACAGTGCCACAGAGTCAGTGCTCACTTATGTAAATGGGTACAAGAGTCCTAACTTACATTTTTCAAAGACCTACTGCTTGAAACAAAACCATATCTATCTTGCACTCCATTTTTTTGTTACAGAGAAACTTGTATTTGTGCTGAAAGAATATATATTGTGGATGTCATCCACATTCTTACCACTTCAAACCTTTAAAATGCATCTTAGTTTAAATGAGACATATTCCCTTAGGCATGACACTTTGTTGTTTTCTTTGCACTCTTGCTACTAGATTAGACACAGTGATGAATGAATTACACATTTCTCTGTCCCATGGCAGTTCCATAAAACCCTCGGAGTCAGTAAATCTCTTTCCCCGAGGACTGCTGCTTATTGCTGTAACTCAGTACAGAGAATCAATGAAGCATATGTCTGTAGAATAGATGGAAGTATTGATTATCATATCAAGTAAGACATCTTGTAGGACTTTCTCCCTGCCTCTTCTTTATTTACTGTCTTGCCTGTAGTGCAGAAAATAGTTCTGGATATAGTAAGCATGGATGTCATGTAGGTAAAGCAAAGTAAATTATAAGCTTGAAATAATGCCTTAAAAAAATAATTTTCATTTCCAGAAACTTGGAGGTATTTTAATGCAGTTGTTAGCTCAGATAGGAAAGCAAGCAAAAAAACCCAACAAAGTTACGTATATATATATATATATATATATATATAAGAGAGAGAGAGAAATACAAAATGTAAAAGGGCAGTTTATTCATCATGGTGTTTATATATGTGTGCTTAATTTCAAGATGAAGTGTACAAATGCTCAGTGCTAGCAGTCACACCCAGGTGATGCGGGTGTTTGTTGAGACATTAATATGGAGACTGTGTGAGGAGAGACCTAGAGCTCACAGCAGAGTAACACTCAAGTACTCCACTCAACCACACACCATGCTTTCACCTAATGTAACTTGTTGGGAACGTTTGCTTTCTTCTTCAGTATTAAGGGATACAACTGAGGTTTGCTATGTGTCGGTGTTGCATATACCTCTCAACTTCTTTGTTCAAGAATTCTGGACAGAGCCAAAAATAATGGGGGCACTAAAGTCAAAAATTATGGACAGTTCTTAGATATTACTTTAATTCACTCTGAGCCACAGCTACATTATCTGACGCCCAATACTATTAAGTTAAAAAAAAAATCAAAGTTCTGCTATGATGAAACTGTATCAAACTGCTTATTACAAATGTAACGAGCATCTTGATACGGTTATAGTACCACAATCTGCTCCAACACTTCAGCTTCAGCAGGGAAAGATGCAGTATCTGTATTACACTATTGCCCCCTCAACAGCTGCTGATTGCACCCCTTAACACCTTCTGCCTGGGACCGTCACCCCTTCACCCTTACCTAGCTATGCCTCTGAATTCACTTAAGTTAATAGAACAACAAGTTTCCCATCAACATGCATTTTCTGAACAATAAGACTTATGAAACTAATGTCTGCTTCATTGGCTGACTGTAAAGGACAGGGCAAAAATATCACACAAAAATTAAGGATGTTCTTCAAAATTCTGGACAGTTGAGAGGTATGCTTGTTGCATACTGTGTGTGATCTAGTCATACTTCTCAACCTCAACACAAGAAGTCTGGCAAAGTGAAAAATAATGGAGGGACAAAGGCTCAAAAATATATGGTCACATTTTTAATATTGCTCTTATCAACTTGTTAGAATAAAATATTTTGTGTTACCATACATTTTCTGAAATATATGAAGTCTCAAATGTCCCTTATTATTTAGTGAATTCAATCCTCCCTAATTTGCCAGAAAAAAAACACAATTTTTATAAAGAACGATGAAAAATATGTGGCAAAAATCTGGGCATTCTGTGAAAATCTGTACAGTTGAGAGGTCTGGATCTAGTTAGGCAGAGTATTTATTTTGGTGTCTTGTGATTGTGCTTAAATAAAATACCTGCATGTTCATAGAAACAAAAAATGAAAACCCAGTAAACAAACTGAAACACAAATATGGGAGGTGTTATGCTGGACTGGTCACATCCATGGAAAGATTGTTCAGAGCCCAGATTAGTAAATGAAAAGACTACCAAATGAAAACAAATCCATGGCATTAAGAAGTCTTTGATTTGTGGTAGGTGAATTTGCTTGAAGGGTGACCTTGTCCTGGGTTGGATGATTCAGAAAACCATAGAGCGTGATTATCGAAACTGAGAAATTACACAACTTACATAATAACTAAATTGCAGTATAATGATATTGTAATGAGAACAGTGTTAAATGAGGGCAACTCCAAATGATGGTAAGTAATATGGCAGAGTGATTCAGAAATGTATTTATTTTACCCGGAGATGCTTTTTCCAGAGTTACTGATTGCAGCTAAAACATGGAGTTATGGGGGAGATCATTAAAACATTTTCATGGTGGCCGGCACACTAGTAAATCTGTATAAGCAAGTCGCTGTTAACCACTACTGGTAGGCACCTATCTGCTCTGTGCCCTTCGTGGCACAGATATTGTGGGCAACTACAGATATTGTGGCACAGATATTTTGACCAGCTCCTGCATGGAGCCTTAGCCACACAGTAGTTGTTCACAATATTTGTGCCACGGAGGGCACAGATATTCTGGGCAACTACTGTGTGGCTAAGGCACCATGCAGGAGCTGGTCAAAATATATTGACCAGCTCCTGCATGGTGCCTTAGCCACACAGTAGTTGTCCACAATATCTGTGCCTTAGCCACACAGTAGTTGTCCACAATATATGTGCCCTCCATGGCACAGATATTGTGAACAGCTACTGTGTGGCTAAGGCACCATGCAGGAGCTGGTCAAAATATGTTGACCTTGTATGTAAGCCAAGAGGATGCATAGAGTTCCTATCCCAGTGGCCACAAAGGTATGTGTGGCTTTGTGAGTACTAGCTATGGGACCTTTCTCCAACCAACAGAGGATACAGTGGGTGTTCCCCAGACATCTGCTTCAAGGACACTTCAGTCGATTCCTTGATGCCTTGCTACTGCATGTGATGGAGCATATGTGGTTTCTGTATAACACAGTGGAGAGAGCCAACACCATGTGAGAGTTGTGTTTGTATGACATAACCCATTTCCTTAATGTACTGGGTACTGGGGGCTATGGATTGCACTCATATCACAGTAAAAGTCCATACTGGGGAGCATGGACAAAGGTATATTATCAGTAGGAGGTTCCACTTTATCAGCTGTCAAGTAGCCTGTAAGGTACCATGTATAATATATAGTGTGTCTGCAGGCCACTCAGTCAGTGCCAGTGACTCCCACTTATGACACACGTTACCTAAACCAGTGGTTCATGTAGGGTGATTTTACAGTGGCGTCTTATTGATGATGCCAGATGTGCTCTGGAGCCACGGATCCGATGTCATCTTTTCCATCAGATGTCAATATGTAGGTTATTGAATCTGATTTAGATCCAACATTGGCTTTTTCAGAAACTACAGATCCTCTACCCATAATACCCTACCCTCCTTTAATAGCCTCTCCTTAGATATCATTTGCCACCATCATTTGAGGATCATGGTCAACAGAGCTCCATCATATTTTGGCCCTTTTTGGGATAGCATTTGAAAAATTATTTGTCTTTTTCCACTACCCTAATATGAATTTTGTTAGATTAGTGTTAGCTGTAGTTTTTGCTACTTTCTCATGTTTTTTTTAACTTTGGCATCCCCGCCTTTAACTTTTAACTGTTTGCAGTGAAGAAAGTTGGTACCTTTAGTGTTAACAGATATTCAGGCTATGTTTTTCTAGTGTGTTGGTGTGTATTTAGATTTATGCTTCTGATATTATATATCACCGATACATAAACATATATATATATATATATATATATATATATATATATATATATATATACATATATGTAGATGAACAGATATAGGCATATGAGAAAAAAAAAGATAATGTTAAGTTGTCTATCTCGCCTTCGTTCTTGCTGGTTGGGATTGGAGCCGATCCTCGGCTCTGACTTGGCCATCCTCTGTAGCTCGAGAGCTGTTTACTGTCTCGTGGCTACTCCTTATCCCATGATGCCTAGTGCTAGCTTCCCAGATCTCATTTGCCGCTTCAGCTGCAGGGTGTTGTTTTTCTGGCTCAGGCTTGTATTAAGTTTGTTATAGAATTTTTTTCTACAAAAAATAGTAGTTTTCCTAGGGGTTATTGTTAACTTTTAGTTTTATACTTGTGGTATTAGCTAAGTGTGTAGTAGTAGTCCCCCCCCCCTTTTAGAACTTGTTTAATTTAGAGAGTTCTCCCCCTCCTTATCCTTTTCTGTCAGGTTAACCGTTTAAGTTAGAGGCTTTCTTTCTATCTTTTTTATAGGCCAGCCGTTCGAGTTAGAGGCTTCCTATTTATTAAAAAAAAAAAAAAAAAAAAAAAAAAAAACTTTAGTTAGTCTGTAGTATACTGAGTTTTTTCCTGTAAGCTGCTGTTGTGTTTTTTGGTTTCAGGATGTCTAAACAATCCAAGGTGTCTGGGTTCAAGAAGTGTGACTCATGCTGTCAGAAAATGTATCTGACAGATGGGCACACTTCTTGCGTCTATTGTTTAGGTGCTGTGCACCTGCAGGACTCTTGTTCCATCTGCCATGCATTTAGTCCAAGAGTTCTGCAGGAGCGCAAGAATAAGCTTATTCTTAGGGGTCTTTTAAAGCCCCAGGATTCACCGGCCAAGACTCAGCCTGTGAAATACCCTAAAGCTTCCAAATCGTCGGCTCCAAGTTCGGAGCCGTCTTTGATTCAAACTCTTTCTACTACTTCAGTTCCGGCCGGAACCGAAAAGACTATCTCCCCATCGGCTCCATCAGAAGCTTCGGAGCCATCACGGAGCCACAAGAGGCTTAGGTCCCCTTTTCTGGAATCGATACATTCGGCTCCTCGGTCTCCCCTGCTTCAGAGCAAGCGCAGTCACAGATCTTCCCACTCCTCTCGGTCTTCTAGGCTCTCAGACCATGACATGGAGAGAGTGGTCAGTAAGTTGCTAAAGTCGCAGGCACTTGCCAAGATGTTGTCCAGCCCTCCTCAACAGGTGTTGGCTCCGTCCACTTCTATCGATGTTCCTCCTCTGACTCCATTGAGCTCAGAGCCAGAGTTCGTTGGGGGTCGAGTAGTGGAACCGTTGGTTCCGATAACTCTTTCTCCTTCGGTTCCATCGTCAGCTCCGATTCCCTTGATGGTGCTGTCTGTCGAGGGATCTGGGTGCCGGGGCTCCCTCGTCAGCTCCGAGGGGGCAAGTGGCATTGGACCCTTGTCCGACCCCGTTCTCCCTCTTGGAGCTTCAGCGCAGGTGAGCTCGGCTCCTACATCGGCCTCGGAGCCATCTCCCTCGGTGCGGAGAAGGATTCCGATTTCATTGGAACTGGAGTCTTATCTGCATCGTGGCAGGGATGCTTTCGATGTCATGAGGAGTGTGCTGGCCACTGTGTCAGCTCCACTATTGGCCCCATCAGCTCCATCCCCCGTAGTGCCTGTGCCAACCTCTGCTCCTCCTCCAGACCTCAAGCGTGGGGAACTGGCTCTCCAGGGCACCCCATTGGGTGTTTCCTCTTCTTCCAAGGCCTCCCCTGATCATTCAGAGGAGCCCTCTCGTAAGAAGAAGTGCAAGAGGAAGCACATTGACTCCCCTGAGTCTGTCACTTCTGATACAGAGTTAGATGATTCGGAAGGGTCCCCGAGATCCCCCTCTGAAGATGTTTCCTTTTCAGACATCCTAGAAATGCTTAAGCAGAGGGGGAACTGGAATCCCCTAGCCCCTACCAAGGAGGAGTCTGTATTCCTGGATGCGTTCGATTCCCGACCTTCCACCTCCTGGGTTTCTACACCTTTCGATCCACTTATAGGTTCATAGGTTAATAGGTTTATACTAGGCTATCTGCCCTAAGGCATTTATAAGCCTAGCCCAAATTTTTGTGGCTTACGCCACCCCCTTATATGAAAAAATACTGTGCCCATTAGTTTGTTGTGCCTCTGTCCAGCAGTGACACAGAGATGATTCCCGGGATAAACCTACGATCTCCCATCCACAGGTCAAGATTTCTCTTGAACAGAGCCAGCGAGGTGCTCTGCCTCACATGGACCGGGATTTTATTCCACAGCATAGGGAGTCTCTGAGTGATAAATCTATCCCTCCAGCACGTCCTATTTATATCCGTGCTAAGGTTTAAGTTGCTTGCTCTAGTGGTTTTGGTGGATTTGGACTTTTGAGGTGGAGCATGTCCATTAATTCCGGGTTGGACATGGCCTTGTATGTCAGGCACATGTCACCTCTGAGCAGACGGTATGCAACTGAATAGAGCTGGAGTTTCTTCAATCCGGCAGCATATGACAGATTTTGGAGTCCCTTTATCCTTTTGGTGAGGAACTTTTGGGGTCTCTCCAATTGCTGCAGATGTCGGGTGAGATGCATCCCGAATGGGGCATTGTACTCGATCATTGGTCTGATAAGTGAAGAGTACAGGGGAACAATGACCTCACTAGATCTGGATGTGAATCCCTTCATGATCAGGTGGGCAATGTAGAAGGTCTTTCTAACCACTTTAGCAACGTGAGTGTCAAAAGAAAGGCCACTTTATGTCAGTGGTGGCTCGAAAGGCTTGGTCAGCCCTGGATACAGTGGAATCAACAAAGAGGAGACCTGGCAAGTTTATCATGGCACCCCACGATAAGCAGTGCCTTACCAAAGGTGTTCCTGTGGATGCCATGGTGGTAGCAGCAGCCACTAAAAAGGAGTTAGCGGAAACTTCTTCATCTGTCCATCCTCCTAACAAGGAGTCTAGGACCATGGACAGATACGGGAAGCGAATGTTTGCTTCAGTGACCTTTTCTATGAGGTCACTGAACTACTTATGCCATTTTACCCGGCTTCAGAGGGATCTCCTTAAAGAGCTCGGAGATATTTCAAGATCCATCAGCTGAGGGGGTTCAACCTAAAGTGGCTTCCCAGCTGGCGGCCCTTAATTCTGTAGTCAACTCCTCCATGAAGCTCATTTCCTATGCAGCCGATGGTGCGAGTAGAGTCGCAGGTACGGGCGTGGCCCTCAGGAGACATGCATGGATGCGGCTGTGTAATTTTGCAGAACCCTTTAGAGTGTCATTCACCAACACCCCCTTTGATGGTTCCTTTCTTTTTGGACCACAGGTGAAAGACACTTTGACAAGGTGTGAGCAAGAAGGCAATACTCTCTCTGCCGTGGGAGTCCAATTTTCCACTCCTTCCAGACCATACCCCAAGGGTCAGAAGAGTGGTAAAATGTGGTTCCGAAAATCCCAGGGAGCCTCGCCTGACACATGTAGCGATTTTTCCTCCAGGGGCAGAAGGGGAAACAACAACAGCAGATGCCACCCTCGTGGCAGAGGGGGTCCGCAGAAGCAGGGCAGCAGAGAATCCTTCTCTGAGAAACTCTTTCAGCATCCCTGAAGGGTTGCCCAGCTGCCCGCCTCTGGAGGCAGTTGGGGGAAGACTTTCACTGTACCCAAAAGCCTGGCAAAATTTAACGCAAGACAAATGGGTACGATCAGTTATATCCGGAGGTTACAAAATTCCCTTCTCTCAACCCCCATTACCTTCAGGCAAATCCCTTCCAGATGTTCCACCCAATCTAACTGCTAGAAAAAAGAGTCATCCAGGAAGACCCGGCAGACCAACACGGATCCGGAACTTACTCAAGGTTCTTTTTGGTACAAAAAAGACAGGGGACTTGAGACCGATTCTGGATCTCAGCAGACTGAACACGTTTGTTCAAAGAACAAAGTTTCGGATGGTCACGCTACAGTCCATTCTACCCTTTCTGGGTCAGGACAATTGGATGTGCTCTATAGATCTTCAGGATGCATACTATCACATCAAGATGGACAGGCACTCCAGGAGATTCCTTTGCTTCCGGCTGGGAGCCAGTCATTACCAGTTCAGAGCTCTGCCCTTTGGTCTCACCACAGCCCCCAGGGTGTTCACCAAATGTATGGCAGTGGTCACGGCTCACCTGAGACATTGAGGATTTCAGGTGTTTTCATATCTAGACGACTGGCTCCTCACTGCTACTACCAGGCATCAACTTCTGCAAGCCAGGGACTACACAATCACAATATGCTCTCCGCTAGGCATCACAATAAACTTCGAAAAATTTGCCTTGTTGCCCTGTCAATCTATCACCTATATAGGAGCAGACTTAGACACAAGGAACATGTCCGTAAGGCTACCGCCAGACAGGGTGTCTACAATTCGCCAGGAAGTACAGATTCTAATGCAGAGCAAAAGGGTCCAAGTCAGGTTCATCCTTCAAACTCTGGGTTCCACGGCAATGTCAGTTCTTCTAATCCATCTGGCCCGCTTTCACATGAGAATCTTTCAGTGGCTGCTGTTCACACAGTGGTCTTTCCAACAGCTGCCCATGTTCACATGATCATGGTTACAGAAGCATGCAAAAGGGACCTTTCCTGGTGGATGGTCTCCCCACTAGCGTCTCAGGGCAGACCCTTCATTCAGCCCCCTCTGGTTGCCACAGTGCCCACAGACGCCTCCCTGATAGGGTGGGGGGGGGCATTATCAGGGCAGGACAGTCCAAGGCACTTGGCAGCCTCACGAGTGCTATCTCCATATAAATATCCTAGAAATGAGAGCCGTGCTCCTAGCGTTGCAAGCTCTTCAGGACTCTCTTCCTTAAGGGACCATTGCAATTCAAACAGAAAACATGTCAGTGGTGTGGTGCATCAACAAGCAGGGTGGAACCAGGTCCTACCCCCTATGTCAAGAAGCACTCAGACTCTGGCAGTGGGCAATTTCCTCCCAACGATTTCTGATTGCAACGCACATCCCTGGGAGGGCCAACATAATGGACAGGCTCAGCAGAGCTATTCTCGTGCCTCATGAGTGGTCTCTGAATCAGGTAGTTGCAGATTTGATCTTCTGCAAATGGGGACAGCCTTCTGCGATCTTTTTGCTACCCCCTTCAACAGCAAATACAGCAACTACTTCTCCCTTCTTCCGCTTCCAGGTCACTCTCCCAGAGACGCTCTAGTCCACGATTGGCCTTAGGGACTTCTTTATGCCTTCCCTCCATTTCCCCTGATACCGAAACTCATACAGAAAGCAATTTCGTTGGGTTGCAAAATGATCCTCATTGCCCCCTACTGGCCACGACAAATATGGTTCCGATCCTGCACTATTACCTTCTCGTGCAGCCCTGGACTCTTTATCCGATTCCAGACCTACTGATTCATCAGTCAGGCAGGCTGCATCAATCCCTCCAAACACTCCAGCTCACAGCTTGGTTGCTCCACTTCCAACCTTAGCCAGGCTTCCCAGCATTTCCCCGGCCGTGAGTGAGATTATTGTCTCCTCTCACAAGTCCACAGCTAGAAAGACGTATGCTAGCAAATGGAAACGTTTTTCTTGTTGGGCAGAGACTGGGAACATAGATCCCTTTTCAGCACCAGTCCATGAAATTTTGGAGTTCCTAGCACAACTTTTTCATTCTGGGTCCACTTCTGCTACAATCAGGGTTTAATTGGCGGCCATTTCTAACTTTCATGTTGGATTGTCTAATTCAAACATTATGTCTCATAAGCTATGTAAAGCTTTTCTAAGAGGGACTACTCTCCTTAGACCCCCAGTGAGAGATCCCCCTCCTCCTTGGGGCCTTAATTTGGTACTAACCTCCTTAATAATGCCCCTCTTTGAACCTGCAGTATCCTGCTCCATTAAGTTTCTATCTCGGAAAACACTTTTTCTGGTAGCTATTACTTCAGCCAGACACATCTATGAACTTCAGGCACTCTGTGTTCGTCCTCCATACTTGGTTTTTCATAAGGACAGGGTTGCTCTGAGGACTAATCCCTCTTTCCTTCCGAAAGTCTGCTCAGAAAATAATTTAAACCAATCTATAGACCTTCCTGTGTTTTTCCCTAACCACACCAACAAGGCAGAATACAATTTCCACCAATTGGACGTTCATAGACAATTGCGTTTTTAACTGCACAGGACTAAGCATATAAGGAAGTCGAACCAACTATTCCTTTCCTACGCACTAGGCAACAAGGTCTCCCAGTTTCCAAAGTGACCTTATCCAGGTGGTTGTCTCACATTATTACCTTCATTTATCAATTGAGAAACAAGGAGTTGCCTATCAAGCCAAAAGGTCATTCTTCTAGGGCTTTGGCCACCTCTGTAGCCTTCCAGTCTAGGTTACCCATGGATTCTATCTGTGCAGCTGCTACGTGGACAAATCCTCATACTTTTATTTATCATTACATGCCAGATATGGTCTGCCAGGTGCAGAGCTGATTTTGGTTCCACTGTTCTGAAGAGTCTGTTCCAATGAGTCACCCAGGATTGTAGGTGCTAGGGACACTGTTCCAACCAGCAAGAACAAAGGCGAGATAGACAACTTAACATAAAGAAGTTATGTACCTACCCATAACGTTCCATGTTAGTTGTCTTCATCTCGCCTTCTTCTTGCGTCCCACCCTCCGTTCCCCTGTCCTATTGGATCGAGAGGAGTTTTGGTTTCACTGGCTGAGTGTTTTCTGGTTTGTTTCCTCTACTGACTTAGAGAGTATGACAGGTATGCTCAACCTGTTTCTTCAACAGGTTGTTTCTTTGGCTAGGTCTGGGGTTAGCTATTACAAACAAGATCTGGGAAGCTAGCGCTAGGCATCATGGGATAAGGGGTAGCCTTGAGCCAGTAAACAGCATAGAAGATGGCCGAGTCGGAGTCGAGGAACGGCTCCGATCCCAACCAGCAAGAAGGAAGGTGAGATGAAAACAACTAACATGGAACGTTATGGTAGGTACATAACTTCTTTTTCTTGTACTAGCACACCATTCAGGAACCCATATGGACACCACCACCCCCACCTGCCTAGCCATTCAAGTCCCATTTCTGTGCCATGCCTATGACTCTCCTCCTCTTTATTGAAAAAAATGATTTCTTCTTACAAACTGTAACAAACTGCTTGATTCAAATGTAGCAAACAGTTGCCTCAGTTTATACCCTGCCTGCACAGAGCACTAGGCACTCATTTTACTTAAATAAATAAATAAATACATCTTATAAACTGTAGCAAACTACTTGCTAGAAATGTAGCAAACAGATGCTACAGTTTATACCCTGCCTGCATGGAGCACTAGGCCCTCATGGTTTCCTTAACAGCAAAAAGAATTCTTCAAATAAACTGTAGCAAAGAGTTACTACAGTTTATACCCTGCCTGCATGGAGCGTTACAGCTTTTTTTTTTTTTTTTTTTTTTTTTGCAGTTGCTATGCTGTAGACCACATACAGAGGGCTACAGTGCTCAGGTCTGACTGCTAATGCCGGGATAGTTGCCCCTCCTAGCTACGCTCCTGTACTATATGTGTTTTTTTTATTTTATATATATATATATATATATATATATATATATATATATATATATATATTAATCTGGTTAGGTAGGTAATCTGTGGGATTGTTCATTTGTAGCCTTGTTATTATAGTCATAAAAATAAGAAACAAGTGCAACCCCAAAAGGGAGATCAGTAAAATACAAAAGCACTTGTAAAGCAGTATGTCCAGTGCAAAATAAGCAATAAGTTTTTTGCTGGCCTTTTAATAAATTGCTGTTTTACAATGGACATACTGCTTCACAAGTGCTTGTTATTATAGTGTTAACTTCTGCTTCATTCAAAAGGCTTTGGGGTTCAAGAAGTGTAGTTTGTGTGGGTGTGTACTTCCTTTGCAAGATGCCCACGGTAAACGTGTTTATTGCTTGGGCCCTTCCCAGTTGGATACCGAATATCAAGTATGTGACACTTTTGGTGCTAATGCCCTCAGTGTAAGATGGGTGAAACTGGTTGTGAAGGGTATGCTTCAGCCTTCTGCTGATTATTCTTCCTTTCCATCCCCTAGTAAGAAAACTGAAAAGCAGGAGAAAGATCATTCAAGAGAAAATGATTCTAAGTCCTGGAGCAAAGGGTGAGAGGATGTCAAACAATCCTTTTCATATACTCAGGGATAACTGGAGCTGAAGGTACACTGCCCTTCTGTTCTTCCAGTTCTGTAACCTTCAGGTTTGATAATACCTGCTAAGGTTTCTGCAGTGCTGCTGGTGTCAGAGTCATCTACCTCACCTACTTTGAGCATACCCAGACCCTTTTTGGCAAAAGACCCTTCCTCCTCATCAGGAAGACTACAGTCTCCCTTCTGCCCTATAAGTCCAGTGGAGTTTTCTCCGAGGCCATCCCCCTCTCCTCCTCTGGTCTGATTTTCCCCTTTTCAGATCTATTTTTCAGACACATGCAACTGCCAAAAGGACATCCAAGCCACTGATTGTGGCCTCCTCTTCTATTTCCAGCATGCTGGCTGGGAGCCTCAAGGTTCTGGAACACCTGATGCAATCATTTTTGCAAACCCAGATGCAAATAAGTATCAGTGTGAAGTTGTTCTGTTTCGCCATTTATTCTTTACTGGTGGGTTCAGAGCCGATCCTCGGCTCAGACTCGGCCAACTGCAAAAGCTTAAGGTCTTCAACTAACTCGAGGCCAACTCCATATCCCATGATGCACCCTGATCTTCCCTCAGATCTCGTTTGCTGCTGCAACTAGATCAGACGTTCACCAGCTCTGGCCAGTGAAAAACTTTTTTTCGTGAATATTATAGCTATAGTTTTAGTAAAAATTTAATAACTTAGTGTTAATATTGTAGTTAGAGTGTGTAGCTTCTTCTTATAGTTAGTTTTAGATTAGATAGTTAGCCTTTAAGGCCTTTTTTTGTACTTAGGCCTTCTATTCTCCCTATCTCTCTTGAATTAGTATTGTTAGTGTGTTTAAGAGAAATTAGTGGCCACTTTTTTATTAGGCCCTTTATTTCTCCTTTATTCTTAGCGTAAAGTGTGTGTTAGCTCTTTCTTAGAGCATATAGATATATATTCTAACATAGTGTGCTTGATAGTTTTAGCCCGTAATTTTCATAGGGCACAGAGTCTCTTCCCTTTTAGAGTGTGTGTTTAGCCATTCTGTTTTACAGGGCATATACTTGCCTTTACTTCCTGTTTAGTGAAGTTAGTGGCCATTTTTTTAGGCCATTGGGTTTCCATTTCTTATTAGTGTAAGTATACTGTGTGTGGTGTGTTAGAGTGCAGTTGTAGCCCTACTTTTTTTCACAGGTACATATATAACTTGTGTTTACTGATTTGTTTAAGACTTGATTAGTTGTGGTGTGAATATTGTTTTTGCTGTTGTGGAAGATGTCACACCAGGAAAAGGAGAAAGGCAAGTCTGGCTTCAAGAAGTGCCATAGATGTGGGCAAAAGATGTCCATTACTGATGGATACAATGAATGTGTTTACTGCTTGGGTGAGGTTCACCTGCAAGAAAGTTGCTCTGTATGCCACTCCTTCAGCTCAAGAGTGTTGCATGAGAGGAAGAGAAAGTTGATGAATAAAGGTCTGCTTAAATCATAATTTCAGGAATCATTGGATAAGCCAGACAAACACTCAAAGAAGATGGAGCCATCAAAATCTCCATCTAAATCAAGTCAGCTCCTGTAAAGCATCAACATCAGTTCCACAGCCTCCGGAACTGACTGTCATTATGGTTTGGAGACGTTCCCTGACCTTGGAGCCAGTATCTCCAACCGTAAAGTCTCCTGTACTACAATCTGTGGTCTCGTCACATTCCTCACGGGCCTTAAGTAGACTGTCTGATCTGGATGTGGACCGTGTGGTGAAGAAGTTCCTCCAGATACCGGCACTAGCAAAACATTTCTCGGCACTGACCCAGGGGGCTTCGGAGCTGATCTTAGTTCCTCCTACATCTTCTGTTCCTCCTCCAACTCACATGGATGTTTCGGAGCCGGAGAGCATGGAACTGATGATCGTGGACCCTTTGGGTCCGACACCTTCTATAGGTTTTTCAGCCCGACTACCATGATACCCTCGGCGCCAACCGAGGAATCTCAGGGTCGACACTCACTGGTTGGGTCCGGGGAGGACAGTCAGACCAACTTGTCAGTGCTGACTTTACCTCTCGGGGTTTTGGCTCGAGTGAGCTCAGCCCTGACCTCTGGCTTGGAGACCTCTGTACCAGTGCAGACGATTTCCATCAGTTCTTTGGATCGGAGAGACTCTTCTCGTCGGGGCCGAGGGGCCTTCAAAGCTATGAGGAGGGCTTTGTCTGCCCTGACAACCACTCCATCAGTTCGAGCAACTCCCTCCTTGAAAGCACCAGTGTCTGCCTCTTCATCACATGCTCCTTTGAAGCATAGAGATCCTGAGCCTCAGGAAGCTCCATTGGGTGAGCCTTGTTTTTCTGAGACATCTACAGAAGCCCCCCACTGAAGAAGTGCCTACGAAGAGACTCTGCAAGAGGAAAAATTTGGACTCCCCACAGGAGTCAGTCACTTCAGATACTAACTTGGATGAGTCAGAAGGGTCCCCATGGTCCCCCTCAGAAGATATCTCCTTTGCAGATATCTTAGAGATTCTTAAACAGAGGGGTGGCCAAAAATCCCTTAACCCTTCTGATGATGAGTCAGTTCTCCTAAAGGCTTTAGGATCTCAACTCTCCACCTTTTGGGAGTCTCCACCCTTCGATGAGTTGATGGAATTGCTCACTTGAAGGGCGTGGGAGTCCCCAGACACTACAGAGCCTGTCCCTAGGAGGCCCAACAAATTTATTACCAGCCCACAAGACAGACTTTACCTTACCAAAGGAGTACCATTTGATGCTATGGTGGTGGCGGCAGCCACCAAGAAGGAATTACTGGAGACCTCTTCATCAGTTCATACTCCTAATAGGGAATCTAAGATTATGGACAGGTACGGGAAGTGTATGTTCAGTTCAGTGGCCTTCGTTCTTTGATCGCTGAACTACCTCACACATTTTACCAGGTTATACAGGGATCTCCTGAATGAGCTAGGAGGTACTCTACAGGGTTCAATAGCTGTAGGAGTTTCGGACAAGATAACTTCCCAGCTCTCCACTCTTAATTTGATAGTGAACTCTTCCATGCATCTGTTGTCTTATGCAGTTGATGGTATGAGTAGGGAAGCGGGTACAGAAATCGCTCACAGGAGACATTCCTGGATGCACTTATCTTCCTTTGCGGAACCCTTTAAGTCTTCCTTCATTAACACACCCTTTGATGGTTCATCCCTTTTTAGACCTAAGTTTAAGAAAACTCTTACTAGGAGTGAGAAAGATGGAAAGACTTTGTCTGCCATCTGTGTACATTTTTCTACCTGGAGCAGACCCTACCCCAAAGGGAGGGGAGGTGGAAAGATATGGTTCCACAAGTCTCAAGGATCTTTCCAAAACAGTCGTGGTGACACCCCCTCTAGAGGCAGAGGAGGGGTTAATAATGGAAGATGCCATCCACATGGCAGGGGGGGGATTCCGCAGAACCAGGGCGACGGAGAGCAGTTCTTTGGCAAGCCCTATCAGCTCTCCTGAGAGGAGGCCCAACTGTCCATCTCTGGAGGCAGTCGGGGATGCCTATCTTTGTACCTAGATGCCTGGTGAAAAATAACAAAAGACAGGTGGGTACAAAGCATAATATCCAGAGGATACTCTATTCCCCTTGCCACTCCACCCCTTCTAGTAAAGAAAATCTCAGACGTTCCCCGTCACAGGGACTTAGCAGCCTTAGAGGTCCAAAGGTTGCTGGACAAAAGAGTCATCCAGCCAGTCCCAGCAGACCAAAGAGGATCCAGAACTTACTCAAGGTTCTTTTTAGTTCCAAAGAACACAGGGGACTGGAGACCTATTCTGGACCTAAGCAGACTAAACAAGTCAGTGAAAAAGACGAAGTTCTGGATGGTCACGCTTCAGTCAATAATTCCCTTTCTGGGAAAAGACAATTGGATGTGCTGTATAGATCTTCAGGATACATACTACCAGATAAAGATGAACAGACCATCCAAGGATCTTCAACGCTTCTGGCTGGGAGCCAGCCATTATCAATTTCATGTTCTGCCCTTTGGTCTCACTACAGCCCCCAGGGTGTTCTCCAAATGTATGGCAGTAGTCACCGCTCACCTGAGATGGTTGGGATTCCAGATGTTTTCTTATCTAGACTGGCTCCTCACTGCCACCACCAAGCATCAACTCATTCAAGTGAGGGACACAACCTTACACCTATGCAATCAATTGGAGATTACCATCAACTCAGGAAAATCTGCCTTATCACCATCGCAACAGACCATCTTCATAGGAGCAAAACTAAACACAGTTTCTATGACATTAAGTCTACCCCCAGAAAATTTCTCTCTTACGAGAAAAAGTATCAGACCTGCTTCCAAGAAAAATGCCCCGGTCTCAATGGTACTCAAATTGCTAGGATCGATGGCAGCAGCGGTCATTGCCATTCCCCTCGCACGAATGCATATGCAAATTCTACAATGGTTCCTATTCTCTCAATGGTCCTTTCAGGAACTTCCAATGTCACATCAAATTGTCATAACGAATGTGTGCAAGAAGGACCTTCAATGGTGGCTGACGTCTCAGCATGTATCTCAGGGATGTCCATTCATTCTACATAATCCCATAACCATGGTGACCATGGATGCTACCTTGTTTGGGTAGGGGAGGCATTTTCATTGAAGAACAACCCAAGGCACGTGGAAGAAACACGAGGCTCATCTGCATATAAATGTCCTGGAGATGAGAGACTTCTAGCGTTGCAGTCCTTTCAAGACTCTCTACCACTGGGAACAATTGCTATTCAGACAGACAACATGTCGGTAGTCTGGTACATCAGCAAACCAGGAAGAACCAAATAATCTTACCCCCTCTGTCGAGAGGCCATGAGAGTATGGCAGTGGGAAATCTCCTCTCAGCGCTTTCTGCTAGCAACGCACATCCCGGGGAAGTCCAGTGTGATAGCAGACAAGCTGAGCAGGCAATCTTACTGCCTCACGAGTGGTCCCTAAAGCAACAAGTAGCGGAAAGGATTTTTTGCAGGTGGGGCCAGCCTTGCTGCAATCTCTTTGCCACCCCCAGCAAACATGAAATGCAGTAACTACTTTTCCCTAATCCCCAAACCGGGGGAAGCCCCAAGGGATGCACTGGTGCACAATTGGCCCCTGGGTCTCTTTTATGCATTTCCCCCTTCCCTGTGATTCCCAAGGTATTACAGAAAGCAAAACTTCTGGGAAGGACAATGATATTAATAGCCCCTTAATGGCCTCGGCAAATTTGGTTTCCTTTCCTCCAGCCTCATCTTTTGGAAGAACGCTAGATCCTGGACCCAGTTTTGGATCTGTTGACCCATTCGTCAGGGGCTCTTCACCCTTCCCTTCATTCCCTAAAGCTGACAGCTTGGCTGCTCCAATTCCCACAATAGCAAGGATTTACAACCTCTCAACTGAGGCCCGATATATTATAACATCCTCTCATAAATCATTTACCAGAAAGTTATATCTTAGCAAATGGAAGAGATTTTCTTTATGGGCTTCTCAGAATGCTGTTGATCCTTATTTAGCTTCAATCCCATCTATATTGGAATTCCTAACTAAACTTTTCAACGAAGGAGCGGCTGCAGCTACCATTAGAGGTCAATTAGCAGTAATATCAAACTTTCATTTTGGTTTCCAAGGCTCTAATGTCATGTCACATCAACTTGCTAAAGCCTTTCCTAAAGGTGAAATTCATTTGAGGCTTCCAGTCAGAGCTCCAGTCATGCCATGGAATCTAAATTTTGTTCTATCCAGAATCATACTACCTCCTTTTGAACCAGCCTCATCCTGTTCTTTGAAATTCCTTTCATGGAAGACTATTTTTCTTGATAGCCATTACTTCTGCTCGACGGATTTCTGAGCTGCAAGCCTTAACCATCAAACCTCCTTATCTGATTTTCCGTAATGACAGAGTTTTGCTCAGAACTAATCCATCCTTTTTCCCAAAAGTTTGTTTAGAGAAAAATCTTAACCAATCTATTGAGTTGCCAGTTTTCTTTCCCCAATATACAAATAGGATGGAACACATGCTGCACAAACCTGATGTTCATAGACAACGACGATTTTACTAGACAGAACGAAACAATTTAGGTCAACAGGTAAACTTTTTGTTTCCTTTTCTGACTGAAAGATGGGTGCCTCAGTGACAAAAGTAACCTTGTCAAGATGGCTATCAGATTGCATTTCCTTCATTTATAATTCACAAAATACCCCCTTGCAACAAAAACTAAAGGCCCACTCTACTAGAGCTGTTTCAACCTCATTAGCTTTTTCTGTGAGGTTACCATTAGACTGTATTTGTGCAGTAGCTACCTGGTCAACACCTCATACCTTTATCACTCATTAGAAAGTAGACAAGGCCTCCAGGGACAGGACCTCCTTTGATTCCACAGTTCTCAGGAATATACCCCTGTGAGCCACCCGAGAAGATGGTGCTTGGGACGCTACCCATCAGTAAAGAATGAACGGCGAGATAGAACAACTTCAGATAAAGAAGTTATGTACTCACCATAACGTTCCATGTAAGTTGTTAATCTCGCCTTCATTCTTAAGTCCCACCCTCCAACCCCCATCCAGTCTACCTGAGGTCCATATAGAGTGCTTTGTCTCTTATCCAACTCTCTGGGTGGCATATTTATACTACTAAGTAGTCACGCAGCAAACAAGATCTGAGGGAAGATCAGGGTGCATCATGGGATAAGGAGTTGACCTCGAGCTGGTTGAAGACCTTGAGCTTTTGCAGTTGGCCGAGTCAGAGCTGAGTATTGGTTCTGAACCCATCAGTAAATAATGAAGGTGAGATAAACAACTCACATGGAATGTTATGGTGAGTACATAACTTCTTTTTTCAGCCTATCCAGCTGCTTAATCAGAGGTCTCGGCTCCTTCTTTGGTTATTTCCCCCCAGTTCCTTTGGTTCTGGGATTTATGGGTCATAACTTGCAGCCCCCCTCCCCGTCAGCACCACCTGCTGCAATCGTTCCCTAGTGAGGTTCCATACAAGAGTTTTTCAGTCTGCCAGCTTAGTGGTCCTATCTAACACATCCTATGGATGTTCCAGTGGTAGTAACACATATTTGTCACTGCACATTCGATGAGGGTTAGAGTCCCCACTGGTCATGGCAGGGCATCCTTTTGTTCTTCCTCATCCCCAGGCCATAGTGACTACAGCCACTTCCCTTCTGAGGTGAGGGTAGGGTGTTTTTAAGGGGAAGACTGTCCAAGGTACCTAGTCGAGGTATGAGGCTAGTCTTCAGTGTTGTGAAGATGAGGGTGGTCCTCCTAGCATTGAAAACCTTTAAGGACCTTCTCTCCAAGAGTGTGATTATCATCCAGACTTACAATACATCAGTGGTATGGTATCTGAAGAAGCAAAAAGGAACTCAGTCCTGTCCTCTATGTTGAGAGGCCGTGAAGGTTTGGCAATGGACAATGTCTTCTTAGCTGTTTCTGATCTCAGTGCACATCCCAGGGAAATCAAGCATTCTGGAGGACAGTTTGAGCGGGAACATTCTTCTGCTCCATGAGTGTTCCCTGAATCCTGATGTAGCAAAGCCTATTTTGCTGCTGGGGCACCACCTGCTGCAATCTGTTTGATTCCTCATCCAACACAAAGTGCAGCAGCTTTTATGAACTGATCCCTCCCAAAGGGGAACACTCTTCTGTATGCTTGACCCCAGGGTCTTCTCTTCTTTATGCTTTTTCTCAATGCCCTTGATAATCATTTGTTCAGAAGGGAGGCCATTGCAGGGCAACTTTTATTCTCATTGCTCTGTTCTGACAAGACTGGCTCCCCTTTCATTGGCCTCATCTGTTCACCTTCCCTGGGTACTGAATCCAGTTATGGGTCTGATTTCTCATCCTTCAGGATTACCTCTCCCAAACCTTCACTCCCTCAATTTAAATGTATGGTTTCTCCAATCCCAATGATGTCCAGGAACCCCAAGCTATCTGAGAGAGTTATTCATATACTTTCATTATCCTAAAAGCACTCTACTAGGAAAGTTTAGGCTAGTGAATGGAAGAATTTTTCTAACTGGGCTTCTTTCAAAGGATTGCATCCTTTTTCAGCACCTTTAGATACTGTTTTGGACTTCTTGGATGGTCTTCTTAATTCTGATCTTGGTTATCCCACCATACAGGTACAATTGTTAAGATAATAGTCCTGTGGTGGATCTTAAGCTCTCTAAACTTCTCAAGAAGCACTTTTTGTTATGTACACCTGTTCAGTATCTGGTGCCTCCTTGGGACCTTTCTCTGCTGCTGCAAGTTCTTACTAAATCCACCAATGAACCTTCAGTCAGAGTGTTCGTAAAATTGTTGTTATAGAAAACTCTTTTTGGTGTCTGTCACTTCAACCAGAAGAGTGTCTGAACTTCAAGCATTATCATCTGTGTCCCCTTACTTAATTTTTCATAAAGATAGTTACCTTAAGGACCAGCCCTTCTTTTTCTGTCTGGAGTCACTTCAGAATCTAATTTAAATCAGCTCATTCACTTGCCAGTGTTCTTTCCAAATTTCATTTACAAGGGAAAATACTTGCTTCATTGTTTGGATGTTACAAAGCCACTCAGATTCCATTTGAATAGAACCAAAAGTTTCAGAAAATCTGACCAGCTTTATATATCTTTTACAAAGTCAAAACTTGGTAAGCCTGTTTCCAAAGTGACCCTATCCAGATAGTTCTTTGATTGCATTTCTTTTCCTACTTCTTGAAAGGAATGTCCTTACCTATGAAGCTTGGAGGTCATTCCACAAAAGCAGTGGCTACTTCAACCACCTTTTTCTCACAGGCTTCTGTAATGGTATTTGTGCTGCAGCTACTCTTGCTCTGTTTCCCATTAAAATTGGATGTTCTGTCTGGGTCCAATGCTTTTTTTGGTTCTACTATTTTGTGGAATGTTGTCTCCTAGGGCTCCCCAGGGGTTTTAATGGCTGGGGACTCTGTTGCACGGGTTGAGACCAGACAAAAAACACAACATCAGATGCAAAAGTTATGTACTTACTGTAACAATAGATGTGTGGTGTCTTTTTCATCAATCCCAACCATCCGTCCTTCCATGCCCCCTCCAGACTGTCACTGTTTAGTGAGTGCTCCCAATCGGCCTTGCAGTCTGGCCTCAAAACTTGGGTAAGTGGGTCTGTTACTGTTGCCGTCCCTTCACTACCTTTATATTCATCATCCTGATTATGTTTTGTTATATCCCAGGGGGTTGTCATGGGGCAAACTCGATCTGGGGAGAGGTATTGGATTGAAGATTGTGAAAAGGTTGATGTTACATCTGAGAACTCACAGGTTCAGGCAGATGGAAGAAGACAACATGGACTACACAGATGGTAAGTACATAACTTTTGTTTAATGACACCTATTGGAAATCCCCAGACTTTGACAGAGAATTGGAACAACACTGCCCTGTCACAGACCCAGGCCATTGTAGAATGTATGTTTGGCCTGCTTAAGGGACACTTCTTCTCTCTGGATGTATCGGGGAGGGGGGGCATTGCAGCATGAGCCTACATCATGCAGTAAAATCTTTGCAGTCGGCCCAGTGTCACACAGCATTATTATATGCAAACAGTTAAAACCAAGTAGAGGCATTTACGAAGAGGAAGTGCCAGACTCAGTGACAAAGAAGGTGCCTTGCAAAGAGTCCGTGGAGGAGCCAGTTGCAGGGAATGACCATGCCAGATGCAAGCTAGTATAGTATGCACTTACATTAAGAGGCAGTATCTGGTTCATAATTATGGCCCAGATTAAAGCATTAGCTGTGCTTTAACATGTATAGATAGATTATACCTTGACTCAGACCTAGGCTACCCAGTTAAGTCTGCTGTGGTCAGGGCACAGTTACCATCAGTGCACAGGTCAGGAGGGTTATAGTGGCAAATGTCAGTGTTGGAGACTGTGTGTGTGTGTGTGTGTGTGTGTGTGTGTGTGTGTGTGTGTGTGTGTGTGTGTGTGTGTGTCATGTGTCTGGGAGAGTTAGTAGAATGGGGTAGATTGGCCAGATAGGGGGTGGTGTCCATACTGCTTTGCAAGTATGTGCTGGTGGTCACTATAGATTCATGAATTTGTATGCTGGATCATAGCCCCAGCAGATGTTGCGGCATTGTGCTGGGATCTGGTGGATAGGTCCAGGGCACTCACAGGAGCCACTTGCACTGACCACACACATCCCCATTAATGAGTGCCCTCTCCGGGAAAGGTCTCTGGTGCAATCCACACCATGCTGATTATGAACAGTATTTCATGCTTTTGGTGGACTTGACAAGAACACCCCATCTGTGTATATGTCCGTGTTGCTACATAGTGGCATCAACACTGGGTGGCAGAGTGGAGGTTGTGGCACTGTGTGCTCCTGACCATGTCTTTCTTCCATGGTGGCTCTTGCCATCAGAGATAGAGATGGACCAGCCATGAGAAGTGTATCAGCCATGTGTGGCCCTAAAGGGACACCTACTTCAGGCAAACACCCTACACCATATGTCCGTGATATTGCACATGTGGTCTATACACTCTCTCAGATCATCACTCAGACCACATACTACTCCAGCTAACTCAATGCTGATATTGGAACACCTAGCTTCTGAGGTGGTTTGTATCCATGGTGTGCTAAGCCACTGACATGCCCTCTGCTGATGGTATCTTTCTACTCTGTGGAGTCCGTGATAACCGGTGTGGGTTGTGCTGCAGGTGATGACATCCCTTCCTGGGCAGGATTGTTTTTGTCTTCCTGAGCATGGGCATCATCCTTGTATTTTGAGGTGGGTTGCACAGGCACAGAAGCTGTGACTGTGGAATAGGGTGGGGATGTGGCCACCACATTTGTGACCTTGGGCATGCTGGAATCTGGTTGCCATCATCACCACCATAGTCAGGCAGTTCCCTAACATCAGTCAGCCATATATCCATGGAGGAGGACTCTGATAACACAGCACCTGTGAAGGCACCAGAAGAGATTACCCAAACTAAGAACCCTTCACCAGTACTTGCAATGCTGTGAATAAACTACTACTACATAGTAAAGTGGTACAGGAAATTAATAGATGACATACTCTGGGCAGGTGGCATCTGCAGCTGAGTACTCATGTTCCTGTAAAATTAAGTTGTGATGGCAGTAAGTTCTATTAACCAGACTGAGTTACTGTAGCATACCATCTTCATTGTTAAGACACTCCCATCTGGGTCATCATCAACAGATATGTGTGGTAGTCCGCTTCTTTCTGCACCAATTTGTCACCCTAGCATGGATACCGGAAGTGTCTGAATGTTGATGCATAGATACCAGGAACTCCTCCATCTGTCAGTGGTGCTTCAGTAAGTGGATCACCTCCAGTGACCCTCAGTTCCTGTGCAAAGTGGGCTGCTTGAGTTCTGGCAGCTTTGATCATGTTGGTGGCCTGTTGTCTGATTTAATTTTAATTTCTGCTTTCACCATAGACCTCATTTATGTCTGTTTACAGCCCACCAGGCATGCTCAGAAAATGATTGGTTAGATCTTTCATGGCAGAATATCCACACACTGTGGAAATATAGAGGGCCTATATTAGGAACTCATTCTGTGCATGGAAGCACTTGCAGTTCTCTCCTTCTCATACTGTGGCATGACTACTTGAAATTAAAAGGAAATATGCCTGTGAGAAATGTTACAGTCATACCTGACATAGCCCTACACAGCTACAAACTGTAGGTGGTAGGCATGGCAAGATCCATGTAGTACTGAAATATGTAAGTGTGGCTACACACCAATAAATATGTTTTACCTGAGAAGGTGTGCTTTCTGTGTGGTCAGAGGGTGATAAACACATGTGGTATGTGTCACCAAGTACCTTGGAGGATGACATGGGGCACACACATGCTATTATGTGTATTGCTTCTGTTATCTGTAGGTGCATAGGCCTCATAGCCAGATATATAGCCCCAAAGTATCTTTAGTTGGTCCTGTATGTGGGTATTTGTGTGGTCCTTGCCACCCCAAACCCTCTCCCCCAAAGAAACAAACATTTGAAGAAGCACAGTCCTGACACATAATGCCCTGTCCTTGCCACACCAAACCCTCTCCCCCAAAGAAACACATTTGAAGAAGCACAGTCCTGGCACACAATGCCCTGTCACAGCATTCCACAGCTAAGGATCATAAGTGGTGCACAGGCCAATGAGAGAATATACCTTCAGACAATACCTCAAGGATCCCAAACAGGTGTGTACATGAAGGAATGGTTTGGATTCATACAGTAACATACACACAAAACACATCAACTGTAAGCTCCCAATCCACCAACAAATTCAGTAATATGACAGACAATTCAATCACATGTGTAGTAGATATGCCTTTGGGAGAGGGAGTGGGATGTGTAGGGACACAACTGTAAACACTGAGGACCTGTGTGGCTGCTGCAAAAGGTTCAACTGTGTATACTCTGTTTTTCACAATACTGTCTTGTCCCGCCACCACCACCAAACATACATAATCCACACTAGGTCATTCAAGCCTATTACCCTCCTTTTTTGTACATATCCAGTTAACACCTGCAGCTTCTTATGGTGTTCAGGCTTTTTGGGTGGGTTTGGTCTCTTTAACTAAGTGACTTACCAGTTAAAAATAGTTAGTGGTAGAAAGGGCTAGTAGTTGTTAACAAAACAACACAAAGATTATTAATCTGTGATGTCTTGCTGCAGAGAAATTATCCACTGTTTGTCACTTAACTGAGAGACCTTCATGCCATCGAGGGAATGGTGTGAATGCCATAGTACGAGACAGGAAAATTCATTTGTTAGTGTACATTTATATCATACAATCCTGACGATAATGCTATTTTTTTTTTATAAGTAATTATGAAAATAAGCAATATTTTCATATAAACCAAGTGACTTATAAACTACTGTATAGCATCAGGTGAAATCATAGATGTTGAAGAAACTGTCACTGATATTTACACTGTGTTGATGAAAATTGTCATTGATGTATGAATTGTAAGTCGTACATCTTGAGCGATATTAAGTGTTTATATTGCTGATTATAAAATTAAGCATATATTTTCATATTTCTGTAAATATCTCAGACATGCACTCAGAAAGAAATTTCTTAATGCCACTTGAAGGTTCACGTCTGGTTAACAAAAGTTTTTCGAACAATACATGTCTAGGTTGTACAGTTTCCAAGTTACGAAAATAAAATTGCCAAAGATTCCAAAGACAACCACAAGGCATTCTATAACTTTGTCAAGAATCTAAATGGCAATGCTCAGGTCTGCTCTGAGCTACAACAGAATGGCATTAAATATACTGATCCCAAGGATATTGCCAATATCGTGGTAGATCGATTCAGTGCCAACTTCACCCCCCTCTCACCCCCTAAATGGCCCATCTCAATACCGGAAGATTGCCAAATTCTGGTAATAACGGCCACACAGGTAAAAAACGCACTCTCCAAAGCTAAGAATACAGCATCCATGGGACTAGATGACATCCCGGGCTGTGTACTACATGAAATGCAAAATGAACTGGCACCTCACCTAAGTGTCATGTTTAATCATAGCCTCACCTCAGGCTTCGTGCCCACTAAGTGGCGCACAGCTACAGTTATCCCACTCCACAGGGGGGATCCACCTTAGATCCTGGGAACTACCACCCCATCAGTCTGATGAGCCTGATCTGCAAGGCCATGGAACGTATTATCATGGAACTTATAAACAAAGATATTGACAACCTTCAAACACTGGACCCCACCCAGTTTGGGTTCGTGAAGGGCCGATCTTGTCTCCTGAACCAGACTGACTTCTTTGAATCAGTCTCCAGAGCCGTGGACAAGGGTGAGGTGGTCCACACAGCCTATCTGGACCTTGCCAAGGTCTTTGACACCATCCCCCACTCTGGAATCATAGATAAACTTACTAAGCTGGACATTAATCTCTACGTCACTCAATGGGTTGCCAACTGGCTTACTGACAGAACCCACACTGTAAAAGTAGCTGACTCCAAATCCAGCTACAGACAACTGACAAGTGGAGTACCTCAGGATTCAGTCCTGGGACCACTCTTGTTTGGCATCTACTTCTCTGAAGTACAGGCCAATACTAAGGGACTCTGCCTAACAAAGTTCACAGATGACTGCAAACTGGGAGCCATTATCGAATCTCCAAATGATGTGGATACTCTACAAAAGGGCCTTACAGAAACAATGCTTGGTGCCAGAGCCATGGGCTCAAGCTCAATGCCAAGAAATGTATAGTTATCCCCTTTGGGAAAAACATGTATCCGTGAATTACCACATAGGTGGCAGTACACTAAACACCGAAAGTGTGATAATAGACTTAGGGACACAGGTGGACAGTGGTCTCACCTTCGATAACCACGGCACACCTCATCAATAAAGGCTTTTCATCCAGAAAAAAGGAGGTCATTGTCCCAGTGTACTCATCCCTCATTAGACCCGTTATAGAATACAGCACCCCATTTGGTATGTACCTCTCAAGACACCTGCAACAACTAGAAAGGCCGCAGAAATGCCTCACTAAAAGAATCACAGGCCTAAAGCAGATGCCCTGAGCTGATCGCCTTAAAAAAACAGCTATACTCTGTCACATATCGTCTACTCAGAGGCGATCTCTGCTTAACATACAAGGCCATTTCAAACCCAGAGCTGTTGGACTTGCTACACTTAAAGAAATCCCAATCCTTCAGAGCCACACGTGCCAGGGATCTAAACCTTGTCATCACAATAAACAAAACATTCTGGAGGGATAGGTTCCTGACCCAGAGACTCTCCAGATTCTGGAATAGACTGCCCATATATGTCAAGCAGAGCGCCTCTTTGGCCCTCTTCAAAAGGAACCTTGACTATTGGATGGGAGAAAGGAAATTCACCCCGAGGATCATGTCAGTCGCCCTGCTAGCTAGTGGTCCAGGGAAGTAAATAGTGTGGGAAGAAATAGCTAGGGAATTGTTATGCCTAGGCTTGTATAGGTCCTAGGGCTGATAGCCTAGTACCAACCTATGAACCTATGAGAATTTGTTTGTGAAAGTTTAGGAAAATATATAATTCTAGGTTTATGTGCATTATAATATAATATACAGTGGAAATAAAAAGTTTACACACCCCTGTTAAAATGCAGGTTTTTGTGATATAAAAAATGAGACAACAATAAATAATTTCAAAACTTTTCCCACCTTTAATGTGACCTATAACCTGTACAGTTCAATGGAAAAACAAACAAATCTGTTAGGAAAAAAATATAAAAAATAAAAAAAACGTACAATATGCTGGTTGCATAAGTGTGCACACCCTTAAACTAATACTTTGTTGTGTGTGCACACCCTTAAACTAATACTTTGTTGAAGCACCTTTTGATTTAATTACAACATTCAGTCTTCTTGGGTACACACCCATCAATTAAGGAGACTCTGATTAACCCCAAATAAAGTTCAGCAGTCCTAGAAGGATTTTCCTGACATTTACTCAGTTGCCTGCTACAGCAAAAGTCATAGTTCGCAGAGAGCTTACAAAGCACCAAAGGGATCTCATTGTTGAAAGGTATCAGTCAGGAGAAGGGTACAAAAAAATTTCCACAGCATTGGATATACCATGGAACACAGTGAAGACAGTCATCAAAAAGTGGAGAAAATATGGGACAGCAGTGACGTTGCAAAGAACTAGACGTCCCTCCACAATTCATGAAAAGACAAGATGAAAACTGGTCAGGGAGGCTGCCAAGAGACCTACAGCAACACTGAAGGAGCTGCAGGAATTTTTGGCAAGTACTGGTTGGGTACTACATGTGACAACAATCTCCTGTATTCTCCATATGGCTGCACTGTGGGGTAGGGTTGCAAGACAGAAGCCTTTTCTTACACAGAAAAACATCCAGGCCCAGCTAAAATTTGCAAAACAATACATTGTCTCCCAAAAACATGTGGGAAAATGTGTTGTGGTCTGATGAGACCAAGGTTGAACTTTTTGGCCACAATTCCATGAGGTACGTTTGGCACAAAAAAAAATACTTCGCATCACCAAAAGAACAGCATCCCCATGGTGAAGAATTGTGGTGGCAGTATCATGCTTTGGGGAACTGGGGCTTTAGTCAAGGTGGAGGGAATTATGAACAGTTCCAAGTACCAGTCACTTTTGGCCCAAAACCTTCAGGCATCTACTAGAAAGCTGAAGATAAAGAGGAATTTCACCTTTCAACACGACATTGACCCCAAGCATACATCCAAATCAACAAAAGAATGGCTTCACCAGAAGAAAATTAAAGTATTGGAATGGCCCAGACAGAGCCCAGACCTAAATCCAATAGAAAATCTGTGAGATGACCTGAAGAGGGCTGTGCACAAGAGATGCTCTCGCAATCTGACAGATTTGGGGCACGTTTGCAAGGAAGAGTGGGCAGATATTGCCAAGTCAAGATTTGCCATGCTGATAGACTCCTACCTAAGAAGACTGAATGCTGTAATTAAATCAAAAGGTGCTTCAACAAAGTAAGTTTAACGGTGTGCTCACACAGCAAAGAATTAGTTTAAGGGTATGCACACTTATGCAACCAGCATATTTTACGTTTTTTATTTTTTATATTTTTTTTCCCCTAACAGATTTGTTTATTTTTCCAATTGAATTGTACAGGTTATAAGTCACATTAAAGGTGGGAAAAGGTTTGAAATTATTTATTGTGATCTCATTTTTTATATCACAAAAACCTGGCATTTTAACAGGGATGTGTAAACTTTTTATATCCTCTGTAGTATTTTTGGAAAGACTATGAATACACTGACACTTGTCACTGTAAATAATGATTCTTCCTGATAAGTTTGCTGTTTGTACAGTTTTAATAGCTTTTATTGTTCTTAAAATATTTACATTTGTTTATTTTATACTTTTTACGTTGATTTTTCAAAAACTGCTGTGGAATGTGAAGATGTGTGGAGGCTGTTATAGTGTGATATTTCAAACCATATAGGTGTTAATGAGCTAGAACACCCCCAGTGACTTGCACAAATCTCATGGCAGATAGCACGTATTAGGCGTCCCACTGAGTATTTTAAACATCAGACATTCCCCACAAACTGAAACAACATGACACAAGGCAATATTTTAGCAACTTCTTTTGTAATTTACACACTGCATAAACCCTCAGACAACTGCCAGATCATTCTTTAGGTTGAACAGTCACTCCTTTATGTAATGGACTGTATCAACCGCCCCCCCAGGTAACCTGCAATGGCAGTAGACTGTTAACCAAGGTAGCATTCCCCAGCCCAGTGACAGTAAGGCAGTGCCTTGAAACAGCAACATAAACAAAGAGCACAGCAGCACAGTGTCAAAGATGTCTTAAAGCACTGCATTAATACATTAGTAATAACTGATAACAATGCCATTTCCCACACAACTTATCATTCAGAGGCAGCAGCTGCTGCTGCTTGTAAAATCCTTCTTAGCAATTTTCATTAGTGCTCCATTTCCTGCAGTAATGCAGTGTCCCATAGTGCAGTGAAGCTCTTGGGGACATGGTATTTTGAATCTTCTAGTGTGGCACTTACTCTTAAGAGGCACAATGTAATGAATGTGGCGCAGTGGTGCAGCGGTAGCATTGTCGCCTTACAGCAGGAGGTTCTCCAGTTCGATTTCCAGCTGGGGTGCCTTCTCTGAGGAATCTGCATATCCTCCCTGTGTTCATGTGGGTTTCCTATGGGTGCTCCGGTTTCCTCCCCCCGTTATAAAGACATGCATTTGGGGCATTTCTCCCTGGGCC
>NC_056725.1:162854515-162872015 GCF_019279795.1 Protopterus annectens
CGTCGGGCAGCACAATGCCAGGGCACTTCTGTGGGTTAGGCTTGTAAAGGCTCCAGGGCTATTAGCCTAGTACACACCTATGAACCTATATATATATATATATATATATATATATATATATATATATATATATATATATATATATATACACACACACACACACACACACACACACACACACACACACACACACGTGTGTGTGTATATGTATGTATGTATACACATATGTATATAGATAAATAGCAGATGCCTGGGTTCTCTCCATCATCCAACATGGTTACTTTACTTTATGGCTTAGAAGTCCCTTCCTCCATCTTCCAGCCTTCTTCAGCTTCCTTCTTGCCAATGTCCTTGTTTTTCTTTGGTTTTGTGGGATGTGGAAGAACAGGAAACTATCCAACTTGTTCCATTTTCTCACCAAGAAACACGTTTTTATTCCTGAATGTTTCTGGGTTACAGGAAGAAGGGATCGTGTAGGTCCATCCTAGACCTATCTTTTCTCAACACCTTTCTCAAGGTTCCTTCCTTCAGGGTGTTGTCTCTTCAGACACTTTTCCCTCTTTTGCTTCCCCAAGCTCTTCTGGTCTCTCTGGGTTTGAAGGATGCTTACCTCCATATTCCTATTCACCCTGTCTTCGGGAAGTTTTTATGTTTCTCTGTTTCTTCCTCTTATTATCAGTTCACTCTCTGATGCTGCCAGCCCAGATAACTGCAATTTTGTAAATAATTCTGTTATTTTTGAATATTGCTATGATTTATACAGAACAGTATGTTATGTACTGATCTTCAAGAATGTAACCACAGCATACCCTGCTGGGACATAGAAGATTAACTTACAAAACCTCAAGAAAATAAGTTGAAATTAAGTGCTTTACGATGTGCTGTAAAAGTTAGTTTCATTGCAGCAAGAAGACTGGGTGTGTAGAGCTAGAAGGGTTTTCTATTGTCTTGGAGAGAAGTATTTACTATGTTTAAAATGTGAAGTGTTTAATTGTTTACGACTTTCAGTTCTCGGCAAACTTCTGAGAGATATGTACTTCTCAACGCAGAAATGTTAAAATTATGTTAGTTTCTGTTAGCTTGGGAACTGAAGGCAGATGACAAAGAGTGATGTCATCCAAGCTGACTCAGCAGTAATTGGTAGTAATTTAAGAACTCTCTCAGAGAAAGACTGTGCATTTTGTATTTTGTCTTTGACCTGGAAACATCCATCATCAGCACTTCTGACTGTGTGTTGCTCTGTAAGTAAGTCTAGGTTACAGTAATTTCTCTTAGATGTAGATAGGAATATAGTGAAGATTAGTTTATATGTTTTTTATATTTATTTGAGACTGTCCTGCAATGGTGTTTTAAAATATTTCCTGTGATTCTGAACTTTGTAGTTACTGTGTTGTTTGAGTATTCTCTTGTTCTTTTATTATTTATTGTTAAATATATTTAAACATATCTTTGTGGCTGATGTTTGTGAGACATGTTTAAACTTTTAGAGTACTTGCATATGTATTTCATGACATTGTACAGGCCACTTCTAAATAGCCTTGCTGTTGGCCACACTTACCATTTGGCTAATAATGACATTACACAGTAGGATTGGTCACCCTTTGTAAGGGGCTTTATAGTAGTTGATAAGTCGGGGTTGGTGGCAGTGATAACTACCTTGTAGTCTGGGCAGAAGGGGCCATAGCTAGTAAACCTGTGCCAGCCTTCCCCAGGTGTGTGTGTGTGTGTGTGTGTGTGTGTGTGTGTGTGTGTGTGTGTGTGTGTGTGTGTATGTGTATGTGTGTGTGTGTGTTTGTATATGAATAAAATCTTAAAGTGTGTGTGTGTGACAGCTACTTGGGCAGGTACACGAAGCACTGGTTGGACAGAGAGGGTGCTGGACGTCTTGGCTTGACCCCTCAGCTGAGATCTTAACCTTGTAGCTGTGCCACTAGGGAGTCTTATTGGGGATCTGGAGAAAGAGGGAGAAACCAGCTCCAGGCTGACTGTGATCTCTGTGTGCTCTTAAGGGAAATTGTACTTTACTGTGTGTGTACTTGTCATTGTCCCATTGTGGACATCCCTCACTGTTGCTAGTGGTGAGGGTTGAGGCTCCTTGATTACTGGGGTAGTGCAGGGGCATCACACACTCATTTGCCTTTTGGTGTTTGTACAGCTGCAGTGGTATTTACTAAATGTCTGGCATCTAAGGTAGCCATCTGCAGACTTTAGGAAATTCAGATAGTCTGTTATTTGGATGACCTTCTAATTCAAGCTTTCTGTCAGCAGCTCCTGCTTCAAAATCTGCACTACATAATGCTTCTCCTGTGCAGTGTGGGATTCACCCTCAATCTTAAAGTCTGTGTTGACTACCTCTCAGGACCAAGTGTTTTTGTGTTGCAGGATTCAGACAGTTCCAGTGTTGGCTTACATCCTGTCTTCAAAGATCCTCTCTTTGACTGCTTATTTCCAGATTCTTCTTCCTTTACCAGTTCTTCCTGCAAGGGAATTTAATTTCTCTGTGCCTTGAGATATATAGCATCTACCATCCCCATGGTTCCCTTTGCCAAACTCCATATAAAAAAAATATCAGTCATATCTCAACACCGTTTAGCTTTAGAACTGACATCCTCTGGAGTATCTGGAACCTCTTTTACCTTGTCTCAAGCTCAAACTTCACTACTAGATTCAGTAGATTTCCCTAAATCCAGGTCTTCCTTTTCAGGTTCCTCTCCTTACTCTTTAACTGTACATGGATGTTGCTGATCAAGGTTGGGCAGTTTCCTGCAGCAGCAAGAAAATGCATGGTCTTTGGTCCCATCAACAGATGTCAGACCATATCAACATCAAAGAGACGAGGGCTCTAATTCTAGTTCTTCAGGCCCTTCACTCTCTTTGGATTTCAGGTCCTCTAAAGGTTTTTGCAGACAATACCACAGTCATGCAATACATCAGTAAGCAAGGGGCACACATTTTTAACCTTTTTTGCAGGCTGGCTTTTCAGGCTTGGGATTTTGCAGTCGTCCATCCCTTGGTTCTTGAGGCAAATTACATCCCCTTCAGAGCACAATCGAGTTGCAAACTCTTTGGTTACATCCAGGACAAGTATCTTGAATGGATGCTTCACAGGGAGGTATTTCTGGCCATTGTACTCCACAGATAGATCTTTTTGCCCCCCCACCCCCACCCCACCGAACAGACAACTTTCCAAGTTCTACTCCAGAGTGAGAAGAAAACTATGTCTTTTTTGGGGAAGGAGATGTTTCTGCATGCCTATCCTTCTCTTCCTCTACTTCCTAGGGTCTTGCATGTGATCAGGTGGGACACACCTGAAATCTTGCTGGGTGACTTACTTTTGGTAAAGACAGCACTGGTTTCCCTGTGTCTTTTACATGGCCAGGGGCAATCATCACAAGTTACCTTACAGGATGGATCTTCTTGCTCAAGACAAAGGATCTGTCATTCACACTCACTTGTCCACACTTCAGCTGGCACTTTGGGGTAATAGGGTCTTTGTCCCTTTCAGGCACCAATTTTCATAGGATGTGCTTCAGGTTTTGCAGGAGGCAAGAAAACCCACTACTAGGAAATCCTTTGTGGCTAAATGGAAGAGGTTTTATATTTACTGTCTCAAGCATGACCTGGACCCTTTTTCTGTGGGGTCTCTTCATTCCTTTCTTATGTGTGTGAATTGTTCAGTGCTGGCTTGGCATATTATTTTGCTAAAGTTCATTTGTCAGCCATTTCTGCCTCCCTGCCTTTGAGTCCAACTTTGTTTGAAATCAAGCAATTCCTAAAAGGAGTCCTTCATATCAGGCCTCCAAGAAAACCTATTCCTCCTTCTTGGGACCTTAATTTTCTTCTTGAAAAACTGACTCAGTCCCATTTTGAACCTGCCTTTTCTTCTTACCTGCAGCATTATACTTGGAAGACTGTGTTGTTGATGGCTTTTACTTCTGCCAAGAGGGTTTCTGAACTTCAGATGCTCATAGCAATTCCTCCTTTTCTGTTTTTTTTTTTTTTTTTATTCACAAGGACAGGGTGTATCTTCATACCAGTCCTTCTTTTATGCCCAAGCTGCTTAATGATTTATCCTTGAATTAGTCCATCTTCCCTCCTTTTTTCCTTCTCCACAGACTTCTAGTGAGAGGGTACTGCACTACTTGGATTTACATAGACAGCTCAGGTATTACTTGGATAAGACAAAATGCATCAGAAAATCTAAGTAACTTTTTGTTCCCTTTCATGCTAGGAAATTGGTTTTGGCAAAAAGAAAAAAAAAATCCCTGAAGATCAGGATAATCTGCTGCTCTTAAAATCCCAGGTAAGGACTGACATTGTTTGGTCCTTAATGCCAGTCCTTTGAGCTTACCTCACTCATGTTCCTTCACTGATTACTGGCTTTATCAAAACAGAATCATATAGGCAAATAATTTTTTTCCTGATCATTTTCACCCAGCTAGCAGCAGCTTTTGTGGGGCCAAGACACAGCCAAGGATGATTAGGAGACGTCCAAAGCTGTGGGTATCATAGGCTTCCAAAGCCAGCTATGATGATAGTTTTAATGAGGGGAATGCCTACCAGTGTCATTTAACTAAGTCAAGGGCTCTACGTCAGTAGTAAAACATTTAATGAAATTACTAAGCTTGTTGTTTAACAAGACACCATTACTATAACCAGTGATATCTTTGCATTTTAAAGAAGAAGTGGTACGAATCCTTAGGATTCTTCATCTTAAGAGTTAATATTACCCACATGGTTTATTATGTATAGAAGATTGCTGTAATGGATTTTGTTGGTTTAATAAACAAAATATCAGATTAACATAACATGCTGTGGTTGGGGGCCCCCTGTATCAGGGAGTCCCTAGTGACCACAGGGTTCGCTGGTGCTCAAAACAGGCTATGGCTAGGCTAGGCTTCAATAGATATGCCCAATAAATTGCCTATTAATATCCTTTGAATCCTTGAATCTATGCTGTTTCACGCAGATGCTCTGGAGTGTGATTTGATACGATAAGTATGAATTACATCACTTTTTGCCTTATTTTAGCATAAGTATATAAGCACAGTGATACTTTTGAAAGATAATAGCTTTTGTTCCTATCAACTTTGCTCATTTAAGCTTCCATGTTCACTCCTAGAATGCATCAGTCTATACTGTACATGTTAAACCACATAACTGTTTGTCTTCACCACTTGTTTCACCCAGGTGTTCTGTGTATTCATCACACATTCGGACTAGAAGTTAATCATTTGATTTCTGCTGAATTTCCCTTATGTGCTGCTCTTTAGTCTTAGAATATTTTACAGAAGGAAAAAAAAAGGAAATTCCTGTACCCTACTTTCATCATTATAAAGTATTTATTGTATTATTTATTTCAGGCTGGATAGCTAGGTAGAGCTAATTAAACGTAGTGTGGATTTTCAAATAATCTTCAAGCTCAAAACTAGATTGTTAGCATAATGCACCAGTACATAAATGGTGCAGTCTAGACAATTATACAGGACAGTCACTAAAAAGTCACAGTGCAGGTGCATTTTAATATAGTAGATTAGAAGTCATTAAAATATATAGTTATGATTCATGCAGTGTGGCAGAGGTAGAACTTGTGCACTGTATGAAAAACAAAGAAAGCTACCCAGTACACACTAATGCCATTGTTATAGTAGAATGCAACAGAGACATTTAAACACAGGCTGTAGCAGCATAATTGCAGTAGGGTATGGGTTGTGTGCTTAGTAGTTCTAGGCTGTGAACTAGTCATTTTGTAAATAATGCCCCATTTTGATATTGCTTATACACTGAATGATGAAAGTCAAGTGTCAAAAACTTGTGGCCCCAAAGTTGGTTCAAACGTCAGTGCAAAAAGAATCTTCATGCCATCATAATGCCAAGTGTAGCAAAGGGAATACAGGAAAAGCAAGTTATTTCACAGAAGATGGGATCATGTATATGTATTGACTTTTAAGTAATAAATTCTGTTTAGGAATACTGCTCGTAGATTTTCATGGTTCTCTGGCAGGATTTGTAAAATAAAATAAATATAAAAATATCCAATCATTTTATATTGACATTATGTGAAGTGCAATTCTCATTTCTTGTAGTAAAAGCTTACAGTTCATAAAATATATAAATACAAAGAAAATAAATTGTACTCATTGGTGAGTTGTAATTGATGCCAGTGCTTAAACTACAAAAGGAAGACCATATCACCAGCATGTATGGAATCACCTAGGCTATACTGTTAACACTAATTTTGTGCAACTACTTGAGCAAGTGGCAGAAGACTTTCCTTCTATTATAGTAGTCATTGTCAGACGAGCTTTGACCAGTAGTGAGCTGAATTTTGCCACTTTACAGTTGAAAGCCAAGAGACTGAGATGTTAAGTAAAGGCAACAGAATAAATCAGGATCTTCTATTATGACAGAGGAAAGACATATGGGTTTCAAAACAGGTATAAATTGCTCTACTTGTATTAAAGATATTGTGAATATATATATATATATATTTTTTTTTTAAGAAATTTAATAGCCCTACATAAGGCACCTAATTTATTTCATTTTAAAATGACAAACTGCCGTGGTCTCTCACATTTCATAATGCTGTAGAAATCACATGGATGGGAAAGTATTTAGACTGATGTTCTTTTCCTTGTCTTGTTTTGTTTTTGCAGGCAGTTTTTAAAGCAAGTTGATAAACTGTGTCATTATTGGAGAAAAATGAGTAATGATACACATAGAGTCCTTGATAAATGAATATGAGGCATAATAAACAACCAAGACTAATGACCCATTACACTGAGAGCTCTGTGAGTGCCATAAAGTGCACCTACTCATTGCCTGTGAAAGCTGTGAATTCCCATAAGGGACTTTACGGATAAAGGAGTTCTTTCCCAAGTCTTATTTGTTATTGACTCTGAGAAAGGATGCAGTGTGTGTCTACCTTTCAACAAAGGCAGAAAGAAACATGGCCTTATTTTCTATAAAAGCATTTAGAATTATAATGGCTAGATGTACAGTATGAATGTAGAATTCTCAAATGCAAGTTTAAATGATTGCTGAGACACTTCTAGTGTATATATTTTTTTCTTTCTGCTGTATGCTTGCATTTTCCAATTTACCTTCAGTCAGAAATAGTTTTGTTAGCCATCCCCTTTTTTTACTCTGGCTTCCAAGAAGTCACAATGTATATTAGACTATCATTGATACCCCTTGATATACGTGGTTGACAAATTTAGGACTAGACTCCTGCTAAGCAGGAACAAAAGTGATATACACAAGGTTGGACCAAACAGACAGATGCATCGTTTGCACATGTTCTGTGAAACATGGCCCCTTAGCCTCAGCATTTTAATTGACACTTGCTGCTTCTTACTGCAAGAAAAAACATAACCTCTGAGAAGGTTGATTGCTTGCTCTGATAATTGGATTCATAAATTAATCAGATCTCTTCTTTGAGAATTCATCCAGGAAAATAAGCATTTGTCATTTTTAATGAAAGTATTTGCTACAGATATTGCTGTAATCATTAAATGTGTGAGGTTAGCAAATTGAAGTATGAGGCAGAAAATGGGAGATAATAAAGATAGCCATTTCAGTTATGTTCCAGATGTTGCATTACGTAAAGTTGCAAGCTTGCATACTTCTGTAATTTGTGAAGTATTTCGATGCAAAATCTGCATTAGTGAGTTGAATACATTAGTTGAAACTAAGCACATTATTACAGTTAAATGCTTGCTAATAACTATGGTAGAATTTATATGATGTTCCCTCATGAAGTAAAGTAGTTTGTTTGCTCCCAGAATTCACTAAAATCTTCAGGTTGTGTAGCAGATGGCTTCAGAAAGCTTTTGTGTTACAACAGTGTCTACTACTGCTAGAGTAAATTGCTAAGGAAACTTGTGTGTGATTGGATTAGTGTGACATAGCACTAGACCCGTTAAGCCACATGAGTAATCACAGCAACACATTATAGTCCAGATGCAGTTCATAAAATGAGCCAATTATACAATTAATTCCTTTTTTATTCATGTTCAAAGACCATTTTCATACACCTCCAAGGAATTTGCATTCTACAAAGTTGCTATCTCATACATATGCAGTGTAAAAGCCATACAAGGATGCAAAAACCTAGTGGATGCAGAAGGCATGTATATATATATATATATATATATATATATATATATATATATATATATATATACACACACACAAAATCATTACTCTGAGGGTACCCTTGGAATGATTTAGGGGGGAATCCTGGATACAGAAAATATCTAAATATCCAGAGACACAGTATGGCACCCAGCAGAATAGTCAGTAGGAATGAAGACGTGAGGTATACTACTGGGGAAATTACCTAAGCTGCTGCTGTTGGGACCACACAAAGGACTTGAATCCCTCATTTTGTTGTAAGACGATTGCCTCAGCATTGCCCAGTCCCCTGAATTATGAATTGGTAGGATGGCCTATATAGCATTCTTGTGTGCATTAACTACTGGTAAGGAAGATTTAAACACAATATGTAAATGCCATGATGTAACGCCTTTTACTGACACACCCACACATACAGACACACATACAGACTCTCACACTCACGTACATATATATATATATATATATATATATATATATATATAGTTGCAGTCTGTAAGAGTGAATGCTTTTTTACTTTGTTTTTTAGCTTGCTGGCTGCTTTGCTGGTAAGATTGCTGTTCAACAGGGGTCTGGGAACTTGCAGTTTCCTCACTGTTGTACACTGTCAGAGTTGGTGTGTGTGTGTGTGTGTGTGTGTGTGTGTGTGTGTGTATGTGTGTATTTACATACATATATATATATATATATATATATATGTATATATATATACATACGTACACACACATACACCCACACGCACACACACACACACACACGCACGCGCACACACACACACACACACACACACACACACACACACACACACACACACACACACATATGTGTGTTTGTATAAAATTAGCAAGGGTGTGAGGCTGCAGTGGGGCTTGCCCCTTCAGAAAATTGTATTTATGTGGGGGGGGGGGTTAATGATGTTTTTAGATTTGCTCTAAAAAGAACACTCTTCTTGTATATGAGCTTTAGAGCATTTGATGTTTGATGGTTTTGTGCCAATTTCACACCAGAAACCAAAGCTATAAATAGGTTGGAGCAAAAAGGGAGGCTATCCTGGATGCAGACTATTAAGGAGCACAATCAGCTCTCTAGAATATATGCTAAATGTGCCCAATGTTTCCTACAAATCAATGACACAGTATCTGTAGTCATTTAAGCAGCCTTAATTGATATGCCACCATTTAAATGGTATACTTTCAGTGTGTGTGTGGGTGTGTGTGTACATCTGTGAGTTATTAACTGTAGAAGTTAGTATATTTCTTTGCTACAATGTCTGAAAGGTGTTAAGAGATAGAGGTATTATGTAGAAACATAGTAGCTTTTTGCTCAGAGGGATTTTTTTTTTGTTCTTATCTCTGCAACTCTGAGAGGAGGATGCTGATGGGGTGGGTTCCCCAGGTGCAAGTTGATTTAGCCACAGCTTTGCCAGAAGCAGTTACTGAAGTTCCACAAATTCCTGAGTCTGTTCTCACCCCCACAATTATTATAGAACATGTCTTTACTCCACTCTGCAAAGCTTAGAACACCACCTCTATAGACCTTGATAATGTCCTTGGCTGCTTAACTGGGGCTGCACCACACATATCTCTTTTGAACCCCTCCTGAAACTGTTTAGCTTATGCTTAGCCACAAGGTGTATTCCTGAGTTATAGAAAATGGCTATCATTGTGCCTCTTCTTAAAGAGGCCACACCACAGATCTCGGTAAGTAGAGATCCATCAGTCTATTAAGTATAATTTGCAAAGCTATGCAATATATTAATTTATATTTCATAAACTCTGATATAAAAAATATTAATGCTGTAGACTTGCTACAATATGATTTTTTTTCAAAAAAGAGATCCTCTCTATTTAATTTGGTAAACGTTTTTGAAAATGTCATTGAAGATTGCAACCATGGCAGGTCATATAGTGTACCTGGATCTAGCCAAGACCTTTATTACTGTTCCCCATGCTGGTTTACCAAAATAGCTTAAATGCCTACACATAGACCCTTATGTTGCTTGACAGATAGCAAACTGTGTTATAGCTAGAATCGACATAGTTAAGTAGCAGGTGCCACTTCAGAAATCAAAAAAGGTGGTTAGAAGCACTCCTCAGGGCTGTGTACTTTGACCCTTTAAATTTATTATTAACTGACCCAGACACATCGACTGCATTTGCTAACGACTGCAAGCTGGGTCTTGTCATTCATACAGCAGCTGATGCCAGTTAGGGCTAAACCATACAAATCAATAGTGCATTAGGAAATGGTTTAAGTTAAATGAAAAAAAATAAAAGTATTGTAAATACCCCACTCCAGAATGATTTGGTCCCCAGAGATCTTAACACTGTTGTAGACAACTCCCTATGTTTTGTCCACCATGTAACAACAGTAGTCAGGAAATCCTTCTTTCTACCCAGTTAATAAGTAAAGGTATTTCCTCAAACTCAAAATAAGTTATCTTTCTTCTGTATTCTGCCCTGATCAGGCCAGTTATAGAATATATTGCCCCTTTTATATGCATATATCCAATCACATCACAAAGCTATAAAGACTGCAGAGATTCATAACTAAGAAAATCACCAGACTAAAGATCATCAGTTAAAAAGATAGGCTTGAAACCCTATCCCTATATTCCATCTCATACAGACTTGTTTGTGCAAATTTCTGTCTAGTATTCTTTGTTATTAATGACTCAGTTCTCCTTGATCTCCTACACGTCTTTAAAGCAAATGATTTCACAAACACTCAAACTAAAGACTTCAATTTCCATCAAAAACAAGTAAGATATGCTGGAGAGACAGATTTATTGCACACTGCTTCCCCATTTCTGGAATATGTTACTTAAACAGAGGGATGCCCTTGCTTGCTTTAAGGCAATCCTTAATGATTAGATTGGACCCATAAATTTATCCCTGTCGTAAAATGTTTTTTTCTTCATGGAGGCAGGAGGTGACCTATGAGGTTGGGTATTGACAGGGACTAACTCTGCCTTGTAAACTTTATGAATCTGAGAATCTATAAATGTGTGTGCAGTGGCCAGAATTTTTGTTTTTTTACTTTTTTCTGATCATAGAAATAGGACATGGTGTTATGACTTATGTCTGTCTATTACTATGCATTCTAAATGCTTATGATTGGTTGCCCTTCGCAACTGATCACAATGCTGAGTTGTCTGTCTGTAGTTACATATTAGTGTAACCAGACAATATAGGTAACTGTGCAGTCTAAGCACCTACAGTCAGTTGCCTAGGCTTTCTCTGGCAGCCTCTTGTCAAGTAATTATTTGATTAGAGACTGCTAGAAATTGTACAAATGTGGATCTTCTGGAAATGTTTTCACCTTTTTTTATTTTGGCAAGAAGCCAAATAAAACTGTGAGGAGTGGTAACAGCAGACATTTCCCAAGCAGAATATACATTTTTTAATTTACTTTTACCACAAACAGTGTATGTGTTGGAGGGGGTTCCTTGCATACCTTTCATCTTCTTTGTTCAAGAATTATGAACATAGCCAAAAATAATGAAAGGACACAATTTGGGGCAATTGTTAATATTACTCTAACTCACTTCAATGTTAATAGAACAGTATGCATTTTCTGAACAATAATAATTATGAAATCTAATGTCTGACGTTATTGACTCATCTGTAATCCTCAGTGATTTATCAGAAGATCAGGGACAGGCTAAAAAATGTAAGGCAAAATTAGAAACTTTCTGAAAATCAAGGTCAGTTGAGAGCATATATTTTAATTTCTTTGCTCTATTTATTTTGGACATAGCAGAAACCAACCTGGGTATTAATTAAGGACAGTTTCTGAACAATAAAAAGTATGAAACTCTTTGTGTCATGTTGACTTGTTTGTAATCCTCAGTAATTTACTAAAAAATCTAAAATGTTATGGGGGACAACACAAAAATATAAGAAAAAATTAAGGAGAGTTGAGATGTATGCAACTACTGAAGCACAAGGATGTTTACAGACTGTTGCGCACTCACAGACATACAAACGTAAACACAAACACACACTTGTACACTCGCACACGCAAAGCTCTACACACTCACACATTTGCTTGCATACTCGCTCACATTGTACATTTGCATATTTACTCACTCACATATCTGCATTGGCATGAATCACAAACACATACTCCTTTATGCACACATACACATGCACACAACATGCAATGCACGCACCAGAATCCTGATTTTAGTATGTCCCTTTACTTAAAAAAGTACACCACTGCACTGACTACTTATGTTTGCTGATGCCCCTTAAAAGCAGTGACATGTTTTATTTTCCTGTGTTTGATGATCTCTGTAAAGGGAGAGCTGGACTGTAAGTAAGGCTGTGCACTGGGAAATGGAACTGTGGAGTTGTACAAAACATCTGAGAATTCCATGGATTGTAAGAGGATTAATTCAGACAGTACTTAAGGAAATAAACCCATACTGTTCATTGATGGTTTGATAGTGAAACCTGGACAGAAATCCTATGGTCAAACAATGTGAATAAGGTGGAAAAAAGTATTCATAGAGAAGACACTGATAGTGGGAAAATGTCAAAGACAAAAGAAGGTGGTGGTAAAGGCTAAGATGGCTAGACAGCACTACTGAGGTACAGAATATGAATTTGCAAGAAATTACCCACCCTCTGAATGATCAGCAAGCTTCCCTGTTAAGCACCCAGTGGACCTATTTGCTCCTCCTGGGGCAAAAGCCTGCTGGCAGATGAGAGTCAGGTGCTTAGAGTGGTGATGTCATTTGCTGGCAGGCTGGAGATTTTCAGTATATGATGTGCCTCTTCTGGTCCTTACCTCTCTGCAGCTTGTATGCTACACCATCACTGCTAACAGAGGCATGTGTGTGTTAACACACATACCAACTTTGCTGACCATGCCCCATTCCAGTAGCAGTATGTGTATGCCAGGATTCTTGCTGTGGGTGATACAGCCACACCCCTGTAGGTGTTGCCAATACAGTAAGGCAAGCTGCCTGCCCCCCAACATTGGTAAGCTGACATTAGCCACTTTCATCCTCATCCCACCTGGATCATTGCAAACACCGCCCCCCCCCCCCCCGCTGCTAATCGAACATGGATCATCTTGGGTGGACTCATGGCTTCATCCCTCTGTATTTTTAATTTCGCCACATCTTTTGGGTTTCTAATACTATGATGGGAATGGACCCCATTCTTAAGTCAAAGTACAATTAAAGTTCATGAAATTAGTATTGTTTCAATCTTTGATGTCAGCCAAAAGAGCTCTTTGCAGCACTCGCAATGTGCCCAGTAATGACTCCTTCTGCAATTCGTATGGGGTTACATGGATTTGGTAACATATCTAAATAAGATTGCAGATTCTTTTTATAAGAACTGTTGCTCCAACTACTGTTGGAAGTGTCTGGGTATCGTTCTTCCAAATTGCTCTCATTTCTGCCTGCAGATCCTGATATTTTATGACTTTGTGTCTCTCTGTACGCAAGACACTGTAGTCACTGGGTGTAGCAATTTCAATGATCAGTGCTACTTTTGTCTTCTTTTCATGGACCACTATATCTGGTTTTCTAGCATCTGTCTTTTGAACTGTGGGTAATGGGTGAACCCATGTGATATAAACTTCATTTTCAGTGATGCTTTGTGGCTCATGTTTCCAGTGTTTTTCAGCCACTTCAATACCATAATGTTTGCACAATCTCCAGTGAAACTGTCTTGCCGCATTAGTATGCCTTTCAGTATACAGTCCTTTTGCCATTAGCATGTCACAACCAGCAATGAGGTGTGCAACTGTTTCAAATTTGGTTTTACAAAACCTGCATTTGTCTGTTTCTCCCACATGTTTTATAAACCAGCGTGTACTTAGCCCACTGTCTTGGGCTGCCAATATTACCCTTTCATCTCTTGGTTTGAATTCACCTCTCTTTAACCATTTGGTCATTCTAGTTTACTCTAGTCAGTTACTACTTCCAAGGGGGTAAGTGGTAGTAGTAGAAAAAGAAGGAAGTATAAAGATAGACAAGAAAACTACTTTCAAGGATACATGCAAAATTTACGTAGTTCAGAGTGCATATAGGTGCTACTTCTGGTTTGATTTTCATTCCTGCTTGACGTCGATATAAATTTAGCAGAGAAGTCGTCTTAGATTTATTCTCCTCATGTTTCAAAACTTTCACTACATTTGGGTCTTGTGAGGTCAGCAGATATGTGTGGAGTCCCATGATTGCAGGTCTGTACATGTAATCAATTTCAAGGAGGCCCATCCCTCTTTCAGAACAGGGAATATGTAATCTTGGTATGCACTGATTTTTATAACTCATTTGGTGGGCATGAAGCATCCTTCCTGTTTTCCTGTCTAATCTATCCAACACGTTTTGGGGTCAGTCGATCACTCCAAAACTGTATGTTAGGACAGGAAGAGCAAATTGGTTTGTAGCTTGGATTTTGTTCCTAGATGTCAACGCTGTTTTCAGAATTAATTTAAGTCTTGTAAAGCATCCCTTACTAAGTTCTGTTTACATTTGTTTGTGTTTTTGTTGTTGATCCTTCATCAATTCCCAAATATTTATACACTCCCTCTTGCTCAAGTTATTTTGTATCACATTCTTGTCCCAAACTGATGTTTTCCTGGTGATGCTGTTTTCCTGCTTTAAAGGTTGCTTTTGCACACATATCAAGACCAAATGACATTCTTATATCATCTGAAAAAGTTTTGACAACCTGCAGCAGTGCTTACAGTTCCTCATCTGATGAGCTATATAGTTTTAAATTGATAAAGAGAAGATGAGAAGTCTTTACAGTTTGTTGTTTTTTAAGAGCCAAATTGTAGCCGTGTCCTAAGTCGTTAAGTAAACAGCTTAATAGGTTAATGGCAAGGTAGAATAGCAATAGTGACAGAGAGTCACCCTAGAATATCCCACTTTGAATTTTTATCCCTGGCATAATAATCTGTCCTTTATCATGGCTTAATTGCAAAGTAGTCTGCCACTGTTTCATGGTCACTGTAATGTAGACGATCAGTGTAGGGTGTATCTTATACATTTTTAAGCACTCTGTTATCCATGAATGTGGGATACTATCAAATGCTTTTTTATAGTCAATCCATGCCATACTTAAATTCTTCCCCTTTTTTTACACTTCTCTAGTATGACTTTAACAATAAATGAACATTTGTTCCTTATGACTTTCTTTTATTGTCCTTTTGTTCTACTGCCATAATTGAGTTTTCTTCTAAATGACTATAAACTCTGTTGGCATCAATTCATGTGTATAGTTTATATGTGATCAGAAGGCAAGTTATTGGTCTATAATTTTTAGGGTAGCTTGCAGGTTCACTCTTAAGGAGGAGCATTGTTTTGCCTGTTTTTAGCCAGGTTGGTGTCTGTTCAGGGTGCGCATATAAATAGTTCTTACTCATGGCTAAATCCTCGTGCAAAGATGTTAATACTTTTAACCAAAAGTTAGGTACTGCATCTGGGCCTGGGGTTTTCCAATTAGAGGCTTTTTCTTAACTTTGTCTCAATCTCTTAGGCTGTTACTTCATCCCATTTCATATCCTATACCTTTAAACTTCTTATTCTTTCTTTTACTTCTTCTATCCATTCAGCATCTTTGTTATGTTCCACAGACTCTTCATAGATACTTCTGCAAAATGTATCTACTTTCTCTTTTTTTGGTGGTCCTTCAATTCCTTTTACCTTATTTCCCAAGTCTCTATAAAACATTTTTGGGTCATCAATAAATTGTTTATTTTGTACTTTTCCTTTATATTTATCTGTGTATCTTCTAAGTTTTTCTGCTTGTGCTGAAATTTTTAGTTTGTTATTTGCAATAGTGCATGATAGATCCAGGCCTGTTGTAATACTGTGCATTGCATTAATCACATCTATCTGTCTTAGTATTTCTGTTGATCTCGAAACCTCTTTTATAGTCTTCTAAGAGTGACACTTCTCTTAATTGCTTTATAGTTTTCTCTGTTCGATACTTCCATGATGATATTAGATTTTCCTATTCCTTTCCCTCACTACCCTGTGTTCTGGTGGTAGAACTTTATCAGTTACTAATGCAGCAGCACAGTAATATATCCTGTTTACTTCTGTTATATCACATGGATCTCTATGAACAGTTCTAATTACTGCATTCATTTGTTTTATCAGACTTCTGATTTTTGGGGTTTTATTGACCTTCTGCAGTCTATTTCTCTCATTGATTGTAATATATCTATACATGTTTATTAAATCAAGCAACTCTTCTCTTAACTCATTTTCTTCCCTTGTTTTCTGTTTCCTGTGGGCATTCTGTAGAAAGTTCTGTAGCATCTTCCTGTGGCACCTTCTTTTCATTTTCATTCAGTGCCGTCTGTTGCTCTGTCTTATGTGAACTCACTGGCCTATCACTCCTCAACATTGACTGCATCAGAGTTTCCACAGTTTCCTGTTCCTTTCCTTGTTGTCTAGCTTCAGGTGAATGTTTATAGTGATTTCCTGTGGAATGCTCCAAAATATCTTGATATGGCACCTGACCGATTGCTTCCTGTTCCTCTGGTTTCCCCTTAATTTGGATATCCATTGCTGTATCCTGTTGTGGTGCTTTCTACATTCGATTTTCTAAACTGAATCCTTCACTTTGCAGGTACTCCATAACCTCACTTTCTATTCCTTTAACTTCTCCATTACTAATCTCCATTTCTACTTTTCCTCTTTGTCGTCTTATTTTTTTTTACTGTAAAGTTGTCCATGTCCAGATTCCTTTGCCTGTATTTTTCTTCAAATATCTCCGGTGCTGCTCTTTTTGTATTGGTTAGTTTTGCTTTCTCCTTTGCATAAATATTGCACCATATTAAATCTCTTTTTATTTCCCATGTCCATATTTCTTCTTCAGATGTCTCCTGATCTTCCTGTTTCTCCTTATTTGGGGACTCACTCCATCATGCTGTGATGTAACCTGTCTTAGACCTTCTACATCAAATCCTTCACTTTGCAGGCAGTCCATAACTTCAACTTCAATTTTTTTTAACTTCTACTTTACTAATCTTCTTTTCTACATTAGATCTTTGTGATATTATTTTCTATTGTAAAATGTTCTATATCCGGATGCCTTTGCCTGTATTTCTTTTTGAATATCTTTGGGGCTGCCTTCTTTATATTGATGAATTTGGGCTTTCTTCTTTGCATAAATATTGCACCACATCAAATCTCTCTTTACTTCCCATGTCCATATTTCTTTTTTATATTGTTCAAATATTTTCACTCTTCCTCAGATGCATCTTTTTCCAAACAGATCAAAGTTTCTTGATCTATATACTGTTTTTCACAAATCTGTTGTATTAATGAATTCAAATTTTCATTTGAAGCTTCTGACAGTTTTTCTTGCGGAAGTATTTTTCTTTCCTC